>NC_051181.1:87044915-87137929 GCF_013339695.2 Rhipicephalus sanguineus | reverse complement strand
CCCAGGTTGACAAACTTGCCAGTGCTGCCGGGCATGAGGTTGTGCGCTTGCCTCCTTACCACTGTGAGCTAAATCCTATAGAGCTTGTATGGAGCCAAGTCAAAGGCTATGTTGCTTCAAGGAACACAGACTTCAAGATTGAATCTGTCGAGAAGCTGCTGCAGGAAGGAATCGCAAGTGTGACCCAACAGAACTGGCTCCATGACTGCACTCACGTGATGAGGCTTGAGGATGAGGCATGGGAGCGTGATGGCATTATAGACAGCCAAACAGACAGTCTCATCATATCTTTGTGCACAGACTCAAGTTCTTCAGATGAGTCGAGCAGCTCCGACATGAGTGGATTGATGAACTGCCGTGACATCTCTATGTGTGCCTTGCAAATGCTTCGAGCAAATGATTGCACATGTACCTAACCAGAAACTGCGATATTGTTTCCGAGGACTACCGGTCACTGCTGTTTCTTTACATTTTTATCGCTTATTCAATTCATTGTGATTTTATCTGCTGATCTCTTTTGTTGCACTTCGTGCATGTTCTGGTTACGTTATCGTGATGTGATAATGACTGTGGGGATTTTGTGCGCCAAAACCACGTTGTTGATTATGAGGCATGCTGTGCTTGATGTTGTTCTACAGATCTCGACCTCTGAGTTGTTGTAATGTGCACCCAAATATAAGTACACGGGCGTCTGGCATTTCCCGTTCACTGAAATGCAACACACTCAAACATGAGCCTTTTGTGTCAGCGGCCAGGTAATGTAAGCACAGTACCGTCACGGTGGCTGGGATGTGATTTATCTTGGTCGTGAATGTTAATGTTATATGCTGCATCAGCGAGATCTACATTGCTTAGTTGAGACTTGAAATGTTCGAAATAAGGCTCCGTTTCTTTTTGATCTCATGTCAATGGCGCCTGCTGCCTTGTTTCATTTCTGTCACAATGGGACCTGAAATTGTGATACCACTAGGCATTTTTGTGTTTTATTTACTCTTTTACTGAGTTTTTCTACCCTGGCTTTCCATGTATCAATGTGTTCCTACTCTTGCGTATTTAGATTTGTTTATTAGAAGTGGTTATTCTGCCGAGCAATACCGGTGACCATTGTGATAATTTTGATGCATCGTGGAGTATCTCCTTATAGCATGCCCGAAATATGAAGAACAGCATTTTCGACTTAGTGATCAACTCAAGAGACTTGACAAACGACCACTCTCAATTTGCAAGGTTTGGAGTATCGCCAAATCTGGCAATCAAAGACGGGCTATGAGTGCTCTTTGGGATTTTTGAATTGATACAGACCTAATGAACTGCTTACGATTGTCGTGGTTCTTTACTATCAATAGCGTGTATATTGATAATACTTTCTAGTCATGTCATATGTCCTTGTATGGGAGACTGGCTGTGTGGACTGCATGCGAGGTGTTATGTGACACGTACAACCGTCTATGTGCTAGACTCTGCCCTTGACTCTGCAAGTGCGAAGTTGTATGACGCAGTTGCATATCTGCATAGTTCAGCTGATTGTTTCTTTTCTTTTTCTATTTTTTATTTGTTTCCAGTTTTCTTGTGATGGCCTCTTTCTTCTTGTTGGTGAGATAGCCGGCTCTAATGTAGCCTACCGTTCTGATGTTATTTTTTTTCTATTTAAATAAAAAAGTTTGAGCTCGAGTGAGTCTGTCGGAAAAAGGTTTAGATAGTCCGGATGAGGGAAATTTGGGGAGCCTGAGTCACAGTGAGCTCTCGGAGCAAAATATTTTCTTGAGTAAGTGAGCTCTAGTTTTTTTTTTTTTTTTTTTTTGCCGACCTATGGTCACATAGCGCAAAATCTCAGTTGCCATGGATTTCCCAGCTGAACGTTGTTTATGGTTATGTTTTGTGTCGGCATCACACGTGTAAAATTGTCATGTTGACATCGAGTGCCAGCAAAAGATGTAATGGTTATCATGTTTATGTCACAAGTGCACTAGTGTTATCAGTGTCCGCAAAAAGTTGGTATGGTTATCACGTTCTGTGCCATAAGTGCAAAACAATATGTGACACAGAGTGCCCAAAATATTGTATTCTCCACCGCGAGAAAAGCTTTCTTATTTGCGCTTGAAAAGGCCTATGTGGAAATGCTTTTTGTTCGGATATAATGATTAATTTGAAAAAATGTAAAGCGATTTGTGAATTAGAAAGACTGATTTGTTAACGAAGGTTCTGGAAAATCCTGAATTGAGAGCAACAAGAACTTTTGGTCTTTTTGTCCGCGATGTGCCTTTTTGTGCCCGTAAAATATATTACTTGCCTTTTGCTTTCGCGCTCTTTTCATATGACGCCTGGATGCAATTGCAATAAAGATATTAACGGTTTTTTTATGCTTTATTTTTTTCTACCAGGACAATCGAAATTATGGACAATACCTTTACATACTGCATATACAGATGAAAAACATCGGTGGCCGTTATGCTCTGTGAAGGTGTGTGACCAGCGAAGCTTGAAAAAAATAATCTGCGTCACTCTCTTTTAATTAAGCGTGAGCTCTCTTTAAATCTAAACTCAATTCAGCGGCATCATGGTACTTGCATTCCGTATTTATTCGAATGCAATGCGAGCTTTTTTTCCAAATTTCTGCTACTAAAGTCGCCCTCGCGTTACAATCGAGCAAACACCGTATTCAGGCTGCGGTGTGCGCTTGGCGGCGTTCATCAATATAGCCATGCGTCCTATTTTGTTGTCTTCGGGCTTCACCCGCAAAGACTGTTTGGAATGCTCCGCGCAGACCGCGATGCGATGTTCCAGGAGCGTCACGATTGTTTTATATCTTTGCGTTAAGATTGCGCGCGGTACGCGAATAGTCTAGAGTTTACGTGGCCACCAGCGATAACGCTGGAACATTCGATAGAACATGTATAAAAGCCGACACGCTTTACCACTTGTCAAAATTATTGACGGACGACGCTCTGACTGACTCGTTTCCCGCCCACAAGTTCGGCCAAATAAAGATTGACCTTGTAAAGAGTTTCATCTTCGACACGCCCACTGCTGCCTTCGTTAAAGTAACAAACCCGTGACAATATACAGTACAGTAGGTAGGTTCATCTACGCACACTGATCACAATTTCACTATGGCCCCATTCTGCATGTATACATGCTGCTAAACGCTCTAGCGATGCGAGCAAGCGAAACCGAAACTGGAACTGGAACCGGCTGCAAGATGCCGAACTACTTGCGGTAGTAACACAAATGTGCGGATGCCCCGCCTCCGTAGCCTTCGCTCCAATGCCAAGATAAGTTGTCGCCGAGTATAGCGTTACGACTGGTTACGCACTACGACTACGACAACTACGAGGGACGAACGGGTGCCGCTTTAAGGAGCTTCGCCCCTAAAACATTGTCTACACGTAGCCAATGCTGTCTACATATAGCCGATTACTTCCTTTACATGCATTATTTCTGCTCGATGTCGTGTCAGGCGGAGGAATCAGCATGTAAAATTTTACTTTTCACACCACTTCTTTGAATTGAAACTTCAAGGACTACGAGGGTGTAAGCTGACAAAGAAATTACTGTTTAGTCGCAAGGGTGACACAATGAATGCGATAGCAAGAAAGTGTAATGTTAAACGAAGTAAGGCTTGCAGCTGCCTATTTTAAATCCGATGACACGTCACTCTACAGAGCGCTGGTGTAAAGGTATACGGCTCCACCAGGAAGCGAACTACTTTTGCTGCTGTCTGTCGTGTAAAATGCGAAAAAAAACGGATAACATTGATCACAGTTTGTAGTTGCTGGTCGAGCGATGCAGCCCTCCCCCCCCCCCTCCAACCGACACTAGTTCATGCTCCTTCGCCCGGCGAAAGACGGGCGGACTCTTTCCTGTCGGCTTGAGGTGCCACTGACGGCAGGTCTCGATCGCACGCTGTGTGATGCTATCGCATGCTGTTTGTGAGAGAGGGACGAGCGCACTTTTCCTCGCGCGTAGAATATACGCTGGCCGGAGCGACATTATCGATTCGCAATATATGGGGTACATGACGTGGACGGCGATGGCGTCTGCGAAAACCCGCATAGATTGATGAAAAATTTTACCGACGATTAGGATACTGTCTAATGCGAATTCTTAGGGCAGCTGTTTAAGTGTTTTGGTCTTGCGATAAGTTGAGGCGCGATTGCCTGGCTAACCGGGAGGCCGCGGAAGGAAGCGCGCGGGCGCGTTCCACAACAGCCGCTGAAAACAGGCCTCCGTTCATACAGCGCTTCATTGCCATATATGGTATAAGTGTACGCCCTCGCCGCATACCTTAGTGATGACGTCATCGGCGACCACACGACGGCGCGCACTACTGTGCCGCCGCGGATCCTGTCATCTCGCCACTGTCGTTCGTTCGTCTTCGCGGTCTCCCCCCTATCACCATCTTTCGTTTCTACGCTGCGCTGCGCGTCGCTCTCGTTCGTCCTCGTTCGCTCTGCCGGTTACCACGGAGCCGACGCCGTTTATTATGGTTTATTATGGCAAACTTGTGCCCGGAAAACTGGATGCAATATCTAATGGCGAATTCCACTGGTCGAGCTGGAGCAAGTTTTCTTGCTCCGCGGTCGAGAATCTGCGTTCCACTGGTCGATTCGGAGAAAGTTTGCGTTTTCCACAGGCAGATTCGGAGCAACCCTCTCCGCGACGGAGCGTCCCGCGTTGCTCCGTCTTGCAGAGGTGGATTTCAGCGGAACTCCGGCAACGCGATGCCGTCATTTCCGGTGCAGTCGGGCAACACGGTTGTCTTCAGCGCTTTTTGAAGCAGTGTCTGATCACTCTGCGCACTTGTTTACATTCCAAAAATCGTGTTGTTCAACACTGCTAGACGAGCTGCTGGTCTGTTTCTTGCTCTAAGTGATAGCGAGTATGTGTACAAAAAATATCTAAGAGCGTCTGCTTCCCCATTGTCGACACTTGCAGACGCAACACTAATAACGTTCTTTCAACTTGAAAACTGCCCTCGAGACGCGCACGACCACGGCCGCTACATTAGAGGGAAGACACGACGCGCGTAGCGTTCCTCTTCGCATTGAACGACGCTTTGAATGGTTGGATGCAGGTTACGGCGCGGAATTTCGCCCCAACTTAGAAACCTGGCGAGCCAGCTCCTAAAGAATTCTGTTTTGAACATGCCGTATTTTTGCGGGTGCCGACTGCGGCTGCAGCCACGTGCATATACATACCGGCCAGTTATGTGGCCAGCCGTCATAAACAATTAGTATCATTTCGTGCAGAATTTATGATCAGTGTCAGGTACGTGGCACTGACCTCTAAACTCATCCCTCACCATTCGTAAGCACGCCCAGCAGCAGCCGACGCATAGTCGACGCACAGCCGGAGAGATTTCCATGTGCTCATACATATTTGTCAGCGCAACACAAGAAAAACGGTATCCCTGCTTTCGGCGGCTGCGTGATCGAAATGCGCGCTTTGCAGTGGCGACCGAAGTTGCCATGGGAACGTAGATAGCGGAAGAAGAAATCGTTTCCGGAACCGGTTACGTGACGTATGCATAAACAACTTCCGGAGCGACGTCACGTGGAGCATTCACGTGTTCCACTGGCAGATTTGGCTTGGTGCAATCCGAGTGCTCGCTTCAGGATTTCGGAGGCCGCTCCGGATCTCCCAGTGGAATTCGCCATAAGAGACTGCAGAGCGTTCCGCACACTAAGTGTCCATCGACCACTCGTGTCTTCTTCTCCCAAGCCTCGCAGGCCAACCCACTTTCTCGTACCGGTGCGCGAGAGGCATGCGCTGCGCTGTCACAAGAAGCGCGAGCAACCACGAGGCATTGCAGACGCTAACGCAGCGGCTCGCTGCTCTCCGCATTCGATCTCCGCAGTCTTCGTTTGCTCTATCGGTTACGCGGACGAGGACGACGACGCCTCTTTGCGCACGAACGGGCACCGAAGAACTGCGCTTAAAAAGGTAATTCGACGTATATACGTCGAGTGAAGACGAGACATACGATGTAGAACCTATTCACGCACAATCCTTGGGTGCCTCATCTAAAGCAAGAATTAACCGTCAACGTTGGCGACGTGAACGTGAGTGATGCAAAAACATGGTTGATCCCTCCGTCATAGGAATCGGAATAACACGAAATAAATCGTGCCCTTACAAAAGTAACTGAATGTGTACTGTACATTGATATAAGAGAGTTTGCACAATGTATATTGTTGTCTGGCAGCTATAGCACCGTTTAACGTGGATGTGCCCACTTTGATGAGTGGCGGTACATCCCCATCCCGACGACTAACGTCCCTGCTAAATGATTAAACAAACCCTTGCGGTAGCTGTAGTAGTTAACGGTGAAAGCGTAATCAGAGAACTAGGTGTGATAGCCAGAAGAGCGTCTCATAGTGGACGCAGAACTTGGTCGCCATCCCGCGCCATGTTAAAATGTGATTGAACACCACGGCCAGACTAGAGGGAAATGCAAACCGCGTCGTGCCGCCCCGGTAGCCCGGCCGCGCTTTTAGGGGCGAAGCTATTTACAGCGAGACCTGGGCGGTTGTCGATCATCGATCCATCCGGCGTACCACGTAGTGTTCTCTTATCGTACAATAGAGGGCTGTGGCGTCACCCCTCTACGTAGACGACTGGGCTCTGACGTCGCCAACAGTAGGGCGTGACACTGCGATAATTATTTAGACAACGTGTAGCTTGCGTAATTTGTTGCTTGAATCAATGAATAAAACACACAAACGGAATGTGTGTGTTTTCTTTTTTTAATTTTTACTGCAAGTTGCAGAGAGATTCGGGACTAATCTAGCTCCGCTTCGCACACTTTCGTGTTGTCGCGCTTTGCGCATTTTGTAGACGCCACCCATTACAACGACACTAATTTTCTACCGCGTTCCAACGCCCATTAGGCTCATTTATCCTCCCGCGTATAACTGTAGATGTTCGTGCGGCACACCGCTAGTCTCGCGTGAGTACAAATGTCGCAGCTTTCGTCCCAGTAACAGATTGAAAGCCAAGTGATCGGCGAGAGCACATTCGGCATAACTTGCAGAGATGAAGCGCAAAGAACGCCGCCACCACACCGGTCGCGTCTCGGTGTTTCGCGCTGGTTTTGGTACGTCATGCGCTTGTGACATTGTGTGCGCATGACGTGTTCATGCGTATGCGTTATGTGATCCTCCTGCTCGGGTGCCGATGAGGGCAGGGAAGATATTTGGCTTGCAAAGGCTACACGGGGCCAGCGGCAATGGTCTCCCGCCGCTACAAATTATTGTTTTAGGGGCGAAGCTCCTTAAAGCGGCACCCGTTCGTCCCTCGTAGTGCGTAACCAGTCGTAACGCTAGTACCAGATCTTGACCTCCAAGGTGGTGCCGGTGGGAGATTTCTCCTGTGCGTTGTTGAACAATAAAAAATTCGCAGCGTGCGCGTTAACTAAAAGCCGAATTCTTCTGTCTCTCATTCCCCATTAGCAGCCATTGGCATGTTCCAGTAGGAAACGTTAGTAGAAGTAGAAGTGTAAGTGTTAGCTAAAAGCCGACTTCTTCTGTCTCTCATTCCCATTAGCAGCCATTGTTTACCTCCAAGGTAGTGCCTGGTGAGATTTCTCCTGTGCGTGAATAAACAATAAAAATTTTTGTAGAATGGAGAGGGCGCAAACAGGGGCTCCAGTGAAAGACGAAGACGAGGACGGTTGTTGGTGCTCTCGTGCTTGCTCCGTTTCGGACTGCTGGTCGCTGAACCTGTGCTGTTTATTCATTAAACGCTCCGCGGACTCAACGCTAAACGCGTACCATCAAGTGGTGGAGAGTGCTGGTTCTCTTTTGCACCCTGGAACTCCGCAACCGGACTCTACCTTCCCTGTCAACCATGCCCGACAACGTCGCACAGCAGCATGCTGCCACACCCCCAGCTCCTCGCTGTCCCGGTATTCTAAGGGAGCGCGACCCAGTCATCTTCAGCGGTACTGATGAGCAGGACGTCGAAGACTGGCTCTCTTCGTACGAAAGAGTGAGTGTCAACAACAAGTGGGACGATAACGACAAACTCGGCCGCGTCCAGTTCTACCCGAGAGGAGTCGCGGAACTCTGGTTTAACAACCATGAGGCTGAGATTACCACCTGGGCCTCTTTCAAAAACGACTTTCGCGGACGTATTCGGCCGACCGACAGTGCGCAAGCTCCGCGCAGAGCAGCGCTTGCGTGATCGCGCCCAACTGTCTGGAGAGTGTTTCACTTCCTATATTGAGGACGTCGTAGGCCTCTGCCGCCGCTTCAATCCTGCCATGTCCGAGGCCGACAAAGTCAAGCATATCATGAAAGGCATCGAGGACGATGCGTTCCACATGCTTGTAGCCAAAAACCCTCAAACAGTCACGGACGTCATTCAGCACTGCCAGAGCTACGACGACAACAGTGTGTAAAATTGGGCTAGTTGGTTTAACTTCATTGTTTAAACAGCGCAAAAAGACGAAGACACGAGAATGAGGACCACACAGGACAGGCGCTGGACTAACAACTGTTGGGTTTATTGAGCAGAAAAGAATAAATACACGTAATCCGACTGCGCGCGCATCATCGCATTACAGATAATTGTCACTTCTTTCAAGCAGGCTAAATTCGCAGTCATGCAGACAGATGGATGGGGTGGAAATGCAAACATCATTGTTGTACTTAATGTGAAAGGCTTCTATGATTTCACGAGACCTTTGGTCAACGTGCCTGAAGATGATATGCGTGCGATTAAACAACGGTTTACACCCACAGGAACGACAATGAGCTGATAAATGTGAAGTAGGCGTGACTTTTAAAGTGTTATTGTGCTGGCGTAGTCTCTCGTTAAGGCAGGCACCCGTCTGTCCAATATATTTCTTTCCACAAGTTAGCGGGATGTCATACACTACACCACATGCACAAGTTACATATCGGGTACGATGATTGACAGAGCACAAATTTCTCCGTGACTGGCCATTCTTCTTCCTGTCTATCGCGGCACAAGCTCTTCCAACCTTACCACGCGCAGAAAAAACAACATTTACGTCATAGCCCTTAGCAATCTTCTTGAGCCTATGCGAGAGCCCATGGACATATGGGATCACAGCAACATTCTTTGGCTTTTTGGTGGCGTTGGTGCGCTGACCAGTTCGAGATGCGGACAGTTTTAATGATTTTAGCAACTTCAGCGAAATGGACGATAGGGTTGAGACAGGAAAGCCAGCATTCTTTAGCCTAGCTAATTGTTCCTTAAAGCTGACTTCAATTTTATGATAGCACGACTTTGTAAGTGCCGAGTTTAGCGAATTGTAGCAATGCCGTTTTTAACTATCTTTGAATGCCCAGAACAATAACTAAGGAGCGATTTCTTTGAGCGCGGCGAAAAGCACCAGCATAGATGCTCCGGCTCAGCATACAAACACAGGTCTAAATACTGAATGACACCATTGTTTGGCAATTCAGACGTGAAGCGTAAACCAAGGGCATTGTCTTTGAAAATATTCATCACTTCATGAAGTCGGGAAGTTGCAGCGTTGCTCGGGAGGATGATTAGAAAATCATCGACGTAACGAAACACCTTAGTTACTAATCCCTGCACCTCCTTATCTATAGCACGGTCAACAGCAGATAGAAAAATGTTACTGAGGACAGGTGCAACTTTTGATCCAATGCATATGCCTGATTTCTGAACATACACACCACCTTCCCACGTAACAAAAGTTGCTTTTAGATAGAAACTAAGCAGTTCCAAGAAGGCCTCCGCCGACACGCCGCACTTGTTCCTGAACGCAAGTTCATCGTTATGTTCGGTTATGCAATGTTTTACAGCCGTCATGAGCTTGTCCTGAGGCATAGAGTAAAAGAGGTCCTCTACGTCAAAACTTGCCACGGAACAGGAAGCAGGGTTTTGGGAGCTCAGGTAGTTAGTAACATGGTCAGAACTAGGGATAAGGAAGGGATCTTCTATTCTGAGTGAGGAAAGGTGCCTTAGGAGGTAGCTGGAAACAACTTGTTGCCAGGAATGGCGTTCAGTAACAATGGACCACACAATCCTGTGTGGTCCTCATTCTCGTGTCTTCGTCTTTTTGCGCTGTTTAAACAATGAAGCTACGACGAGTTGCGAAAGCAGCGCATTTCCACACGCCGTCCTAGCTTCGACACGACCAGTACGTCAGCACTCACCGTTGGCGCCATCTCTCCGGACCCGACGGTGTTGACTCAACAAATCCAGCAGTTCATCCGAGAAGAAGTTTCGCGACAACTGTCTCTTGCACCCTTTCTCCCAGGCAATGCTCATGGGCTCCCCTCGTCGCTGCGACAAACCATTGAGGAGCAAGTATCCGAAGCCCTTCCGCCTACGCACCAGCCGCCGCCTGTATCCGCGCCCTTGACCTACGCTGTCGTCGCGAGAAGGCAGTCACATGCGCTGCCGCACGGCACGGACTCTGCTCACTCCTCAAGTGCATTCTACTCAGCGCAGACGCCGGCAGGCCCGCCCGTTCCACTTTATCGCCGTCCTGTCACCCCTCCTCATAATCCTTGGCGCACAACGGACAACCGACCAATCTGTTACTACTGTTGTCTACCCGGCCATGTCGAGCGTTTCTGCCGCCGCCGCGTTGCCCGTCCAGGTACCGTTGACGCAAGTTACAGCTACCTCCGTCCAGAGCCACCGCAGCCGATGCCCTCCCACGCTACTGCAGACACCTCTTCATCCAACCGCCGAGCCTTCAACTCCCGTCGATCGCCGTCCCCGCGCCGACGTTCGCTTTCGCCAATGATTCGTCGTCCCTCGCCCGTCCAAACGGAAAACTGACCATCGCAGTTCCGGAGGCAAGAACTGCGCCGCTGTCGAAATTTACAAGACCTCGTTCTCAACCTGCTAACGAAATAACTGTCTTCATTGAAGGTGTTGCCGTGCAGGCCTTAGTCGATACGGGAGCTGCTGTGTCTGTGTTGAGCGAAGCAATGTGCCGCAAGTTAAAAAAAATTACGATTCCGCTTTCTGGTCTTTCTCTCCGTACGGCAACCGCACATCCCATACAACCTTCCGTGACGTGCACGGCTCGGCTACTGATTCAGGACGTTTTGTATGTCGTCGAATTCGTCGTCTTTCCACACTGCTCGCACGACGTTATATTGGGCTGGGACTTCCTTTCCACACATCATGCCATTGTTGACTGTGCCCGTGCCGAACTAGAATTATCAGCGATCTCCGACATCGATTCTGGCAAGTCATCTTTTCCTCGCGTCGTCGTCGCCGCGGACACGGACATCCCACCTATGTGTTCTGTTCGGGTACCGATCTCCTGCGACTATGCTTTCTCTAGCGCCATGTTCACACCGTCAGAAGCATTCACTTCTCGTAAGAACTTCATTCTCCCCTTTGCTCTTGTCACGATCGAAGACTCCTGCTCAAGCATTTATGTCACGAACCTGCTTTCAGTCGCAGCCACAGTATTCCGCGGAGAATGTATAGGGCATCTTGAGGAGATTGATTCTGTTTGCGCTAGCCAACTGCTCGATCGCACAACAAGCCTCCAGGTCGCCAGCGTTGATCTCGTTACCACGTCCAACACATCTTCCCTAGACTCTTTCCTTCCATCAATTGATTCGGACCTTCCTATTGCTCAACGCACCCAACTCTTGAAGCTTCTCGACCGCTTTCGGACGTCTTTCGACTACAAGCAAACCAGTTTAGGTCGAACGTCTGCCATCGTCCCTCATATAGACACCGGCAGCCATGCACCCCTGCGACAGCGTCCATACCGGGTCTCTCACGCTGAACGCCGAGTTATTGATGACCAGGTGACTGATATGCTTAGTCGTGGCGTTATACAGCCGTCCCACAGTCCTTGGGCCTCCCCGGTGGTACTTGTAAAAAAGAAGGACGGTAGCATCCGATTCTGTGTTGATTATAGGCGCCTTAACAAGATCACACGCAAAGATGTCTATCCGCTCCCCAGAATCGATGACGCCCTCGACTGTCTGCAAGGCGCGGAGTTCTTTTCTTCACTGGACCTTCGATCGGGGTACTGGCAGGTACCTATGGATGAAGCTGACCGCCCAAAAACTGCGTTCGTAACTCCTGACGGCTTGTACGAGTTCAACGTGATGCCGTTTGGCCTTTGCAACGCCCCCGCCACCTTCGAGCGTCTTATGGACAACATCCTTCGAGGTCTCAAGTGGAACACGTGCCTTTGTTATCTGGACGACGTCGTAGTTTTTTCAAAGGACTTCGACACCCATCTTCTGCGCCTCGCAAGTGTCCTGGAATGCCTCACACAGGCTGGTCTACAACTCAATATGAAGAAGTGTCACTTCGCCGCCAGGAAGCTCACCATCTTGGGACATGTTGTCAGCAAGGATGGCATTCTACCCGACCCTGCAAAGCTCCGCGCTGTCGCCGAGTTTCCCAAGCCGTCGACCCTGAAAGAACTCCGGAGCTTCATAGGCCTATGCTCATATTTTCGGCGATTCGTTCGTGATTTCGCATCCATAATGACCCCTTTAACACGCCTACTTGCTGATAGCCAAGGTGTCATGGCATGGTCTTCCGCTTGCGACGCCGCATTCGCGAAATTACGTCGTCTGCTGACATCGCCACCGATTCTCCGTCACTTTGACCCAGACGCCCCTACCGAAATCCACACGGACGCCAGTGGAGTCGGCCTTGGCGCTATTCTTGCTCAACGCAAGTCTGGCTTCGACGAGTACGTTGTTTCTTACGCAAGTCGCACTCTCACCAGAGCTGAAGAAAATTATTCGGTCACGGAGAAAGAATGTTTAGCCATCGTTTGGGCAATTACAAAATTTAGACCTTACGTATATGGCCGCCCATTTGATGTCGTGACTGATCACCACGCCCTCTGCTGGTTATCTTCACTGAAAGATCCATCTGGTCGTCTAGCTCGATGGGCATTACGTCTCCAAGAATACGACATCCGCGTCGTCTACAGGTCAGGCCGTAGACATTCAGATGCCGACGCTCTTTCTCGCTCTCCCCTTCCCCATGACTGTGGCAACGGGTCTGTTTCCAGCTACGATTCTGCGGCCCTTACACACGCTGACATGCCTTCTGAGCAGCGTCAGGATCCTTGGATAGTCTCTTTAATCGAGTTCCTATCTAAGCCCTCACCACGTACCGCCACTCGCTCGATGCGGCGCACAGCTCGACATTTCACCATCCGCGATGGGCTCCTATACCGCCGCAACTATCTATCTGATGGTCGCAAGTGGTTGTTGGTGATTCCTCGCCACCTCCGTGCCGATATCTGTGCATCTTTTCACGCGGATCCCCAATGCGGCCACGCTGGTGTAATCAAAACCTATGCACGCCTCCGGCTGCGGTACTACTGGCGTGGCATGTACCGCTTCGTCCGCCAATACGTGCGTTCATGCTCCAAGTGTCAGCGCCGGAAGAGCCCCCCACGTATAGTCACTGGACCGCTCCAGCCGTTGCCTTGTCCCTCCCGGCCTTTTGATCGCATCGGAATTGATTTGTACGGCCCCCTTCCGTACACACCAGACGGGAACCGCTGGGTGATCGTCGCTATCGATCATCTGACACGCTATGCTGAGACTGCCGCGCTGCCAGAGGCCACATCACGTGAAGTCGGCTTATTCATACTTCACCAACTTGTTCTTCGCCACGGCGCGCCCTCGCGAGCTACTCAGCGACCGCGGACGCACGTTCCTCTCTGATGCCGTACAAGCCCTCCTCCGTGAATGCAACGTTGTGCACCGGACAACCAGCGCCTACCATCCACAAACCAACGGAATGACTGAGCGCTTTAACCGCACACTAGGCGACATGCTGTCCATGTACGTCTCCGCTGACCACACCAACTGGGACCGCATACTACCCTTTGTTACGTACGCTTACAATAGCGCTACTCAGTCTACGACAGGATTTTCTCCCTTCTTTCTTCTTTACGGCCGCGAACCTTCCTCATTTATGGACACCATTCTTCTGTACCGCCCGGACGCTTCAGAGTCCACAACTCTATCTGAAGTCGCCACCTACACCGAGGAATGCAGGCAGCTCGCACGTTGCTTAACCGCACAAGACCAAGCACGCCAAAAGGACCTCCATGACGCAAACCTGCCTCCCCAGTCATATTCGCCTGGAACATTGGTGTGGCTTCGCGTTCCCTCCTCTGCTCCTGGCCTTTCCACAAAGCTACTGCAGAAGTATGAAGGCCCCTACCGCGTCCTAAGTCAAGCCTCTCCCGTCAACTATGTTGTCGAGCCCGTTCAACCATCCGCAGACCGCCGCCGCCGTGGCCGTGAGATTGTTCACGTCGACCGACTGAAGCCGCATTACGACCCACCAGTCGTCCCTGTTCCTTAAGTCGCCAGGATGGCTCCTTTTCTGCGGGGGAGTGATTTGTAGAATGGATAGGGCGCAAACAGGGGCGCCAGTGAAAGACGAAGACGAGGACGGTTGTTGGTGCTCTCGTGCTTGCTCCGTTTCGGACTGCTGGTCGCTGAACCTGTGCTGTTTATTCATTAAACGCTCCGCGGACTCAACGCTAAACGCGTACCATCATTTTGTTCAAAACGCCGTTGATTGATGAAATAAACCAACGAAAGACGCCAGATGTTTTCTAAGAGCAAAACAAAAGAACGCCAGGAGTTTCTAAAGCAAAACGAAAAGACGCCAGCTGCTTAACGGAAGACGCCAGATGTTTTCTAAAGCAATGGTTTTCTAAACAATTAAAATTCACAACGTACATGTAAAATTAAAGTGAGCTGCGAGTCTTCATAACTCTCATCGAACCTTTAGTATAAACGCGCCCGATCTCACGTCGGTGATGATGTACTGGGCAGAATTCACGGAAGATTCACGGTTTACCGATGAACCTCCGCAGCTTCGCCCACTCATCATCATTCACTCCGTGGATATGCTGTGATTTTTTTCTCAGCTTCTAACGGACCGATTAGAAAAATTGTTGTGGCGTAATGCTCTTTATTGGGCTCGCCACAACTTCCAATGTCTAACTGAAATTCGTTATGTCACCTGGTGAGGGTCCCTTTAAGGTCGAGGTTGGCCGTGTGTCATGGATAGTAGATTATCATCATCAGGAACCGACACGCGCTATCATTGCTCTGTTGTTCATCACCTTCCTCTTCTATTTCGTTTCCAGTAGTCATGCGCCGATTCGTCCGGTTTGATTCAATAACTTAATGGGCAAGAGGACGAGTACGAAGAGAAAGAAAGAGAAATGCGTGGCGAAATTTTTACCCACGATCCCAGACACTCAGACTACCCAGACACGTAGACAGAGCAGGGCATATATCCTTGTATAGTGTATTGCCACGTGCTCTTCTTTTGTTATTTTCATGCAACTGATTCATTGCACGCGTAGCCGCTGCCTTGCGCAAGCCGCGCCCTAATGTCTCGGAGCCTTCCAGATTGCTTTAGAATCTTCTGATAGGCTTTAGCGCGCAAACGCGAGCAGTGGAGTTTATTGTAGAAATTACGCGGCCACCAGTGATAAGGCTGGAATGTTCGATGCCGCATGTGTAAAATGCCGACGCGTCTTACCGCCGATAAGATTACCGACGGCCGACGCTCTCTTCGCGGCTATCGGTGTACAGCGTGTATCTCTTGTAGGTTGACTCTCGTTTACCAGGCACAGGTTCGCCCACATGAAACGCTTCGTCTTAACCTCGCCGACTGGTGTCTTCTCCAACGTCACTACCATGTGAGAATTCAACAGCGATGTGGTGGGAAAGGAAAGTGAGGGTAAGAAGATTTGCGAGGGTTACGAGGAAGGAAAACAGGATGGGAGAATGAGTACAGAGAAGAGAGAAGGATACGCAGAAAGAAGTAGAAACAGAGAAATAGATGGAAAGAAAAGCTAGAAACAGAAAGACATAGAAGGTGAGAGACTGACTACAGAGATAAAAAGAGAGAGGGAAAGAAATAAGAAAAGGAAGAATCAGAGAAAGGAATCAAAGAAAAGGAAGAAACAGGAGGGAATTTCAGATAGAGAGACATCGAATGAACTAGACAGCAAAAATGAGAGAGAGAAAGAGAGAAAAAGATAGAAAGAGATGTAAAGAAAGACTTTAGAAGCTACACCGAACGAGAGCAAAAGATGGAAGGCGAGTGACTGACTACACAAAGAGATAGAGAAAAGAACTACGAAAGTAATAAACGGATAAAGAGTTACATGGCGAGAGACCGACTACACAGTGATTGGAAGAGAGAACCAAAGACAAAGAAAGAAAGATAAGGAGAAAACAAGAAAAGAAACGAAAGGTAAAAAAGGCAGAAGGACAAATAAAAAACAGAGGGAGAAACATATAGAAGGCAACAGATGCAAAAAAGATAAAAGAAAAAGAGAGAGAAAGCATTGCCATGCATAATACAGTATAACAAGTATAGCTTGCCGAGCGACCTATGAAAAACTGTCATCGTCATGAATCGGCGCGCGCTGTCTTCGTTATCGTCTTCAACTTCGTCCGCTTCTTTCCCTTCTGCTTCTCTCCCAAAATAAGTGCGCCGATTTCTCCACATAACGTTGGGCGAGAGATGCTACATTTAACGCGTAAGGAATCCCATAATACGTAATACATAAAAAGTGCACTTAACAAATAGTACATTCTACATTGTAAATGCGCTGCACAGAGAGAGGGAAATAGACGAAAAGGAATAGGCAGGGGGGTTAACCCGGTGCGAGTGACCGGTTTGCTACCTTGCACAGGGGTGGGGATATAGGGGCCGGAAAGAAGACAGAGAGGGAGTGTGAGATAAAATAAAAAGCAAAACAAAAAAAAAATGCACACATGCAGGACGCCCTATCAGAGCCGTTCTGATAGACTGGTTCAACACAGAAAGTGCATTAGCGCCTGCACAGCCTTCTTCTGTGACGTTAAGTCCTGTCGGTTGCGTAGGATTCTTTAATCTGAATGAGCTCCGTCGTCCAGTTTATCAAGTGCATTGCAAAGCGACTGTCTCTGCGAACTGTACTACGCTGTACAAATCACTATCAGTCCACTAGGTCTGTCGTAACCCAGCCTTGTGCGTTTTAATGCAAGCTGCGCTAACTCTTTTTTCGACAAGATTTTTTTCTCTTTCTTTTTCTTTCTTTCGTTCTTCCTCTCCCCCTGTACTCGTTTTCTCGCCCATCAAAACTATTGATTCCCTCGCCGGACAAATCGCTGCACGTGTTCTCGTGTCGAAGCAGCAGACGATGAAGAGAGTGCGTGGCGGTTTATGATGGTGATAATTTTCTATCTACGACACATGGGAAACCTCGAGCATAACAGCCCTTCCATTATAATGCCTTATCAACCAACTTTCTGCTTCCTTACACTTTCAGGAGTACACCTGGCTCTTGGAATCATGCTCATAAGCATTGCAGGTAGGACGAAGTTTTGTTATCTTTGTTAGGCATATACCACACGCAGTGCTACTTACCGGAAAGCGCCGTGAGCAATAAATGATAATCATTTTGCTTGTCTATATATAAGTCTAGAGAAATGATTTACACGACGAGATTTTTTAATTCAAAGTGGCCCATTCCCATAGTATTGCCATGAAGCTTCAGTGGTGAGGTGGCGGTGGTTTAAGCCAAAGCAGATTTTGTAAAATAAGGTGCACATAAGCCAGCTTGCCTGAATGACATTCAGGAATGGCCTTCCCAAAGAAATTGTTGCCGCCATCTGCCCACCTTTATTTTTGCAACGTGTGGGAGAACGTCTTCAAACCAACAGTGTATAATAAAAATTGCAGCTGTGCACTGACGACACTTTATAATAATACATTTATTCCATTGTAAAAAGCAAACTGGCATTTGTTTATCATGAACGCACTCCTAACAAATAACCCCGGAGGGGTCTTTATGTTCAACGGAAATGAACTGCACAGACACATTTCCAGCTCTTGTCATCGTTTCGCCCACAGCCATCAGCTTTCGTGTGCTTCCTAATACTTTCATATGGGAAGCTTGTTTGCAA
This sequence comes from Rhipicephalus sanguineus, assembly GCF_013339695.2. Lineage (NCBI taxonomy): Eukaryota > Metazoa > Arthropoda > Arachnida > Ixodida > Ixodidae > Rhipicephalus > Rhipicephalus sanguineus. The sequence continues at coordinate 87,119,987 of NC_051181.1, read as the reverse complement.
TAGTCCCACAATTTCGCTTGCATTCTTGTAAGAGGAAATTGTGGGACTTTACGAACGCTATGTGAGAAAAGAGCCAAAGTTTATGGTAAAGCTCATATGCAGTCATTAAACGAGAATATCGCATTCGTGAGTGAACAAGCATCAGTCTTCTTTTGACACGCTGTCCTTTACATATCAAAAGAAACTTAATTTTTATTACACTCACGAATATATATCACTTCGTTTACCATCTTACAAGCCGCTTAGGACATTCTCCGAAATTTTATTGAAAGCCGCGCCAACGGAAAATATGCGATGACCTCTACGCAAATGTAAAGCAAGTGCGAAGTATGAGTCCTACACCTTCACGAGGTCCGTAACGCCAATACGGCTGTTGTGCGTTAATAATTGTGTAATGTGCCTACTTTGTTATAACATAACAATTCAGGGAATACAGCGAGAAAAAACAGGCACATCTAATAGGGCAAAAGCACGGAACGGATTATTATTCGTTTGGCACAATATAGAGGAACAGAATCAGATTTCCCGAAACAAAGAAGCAAACAAAAGCGCTAAACGTATGTTTCCTGGACTTATTGCGAGTGATGTAAGGCGATCCTATCGAAAAAAAAATTATGGTGCGCTAGCCTCAAACACAGTGTAAGCTTAGGCTAATTTAACTAATACCTATCTATGATAAGATAGCGTACCTATCTTATACGCTATCTTATCATAGCGTATAAGAAGGCTGTACAGCCTTCTTTATACGCTATGATAGACCGTGATTGCACAATGTCTCTAACGTCCTAATTACGTTCATCTGTAATCAACTCACTTTCATCGAAAAGTGGTGCCCATTATCACCGCTTGCCACGCGCCGAAAGGGACATTGCTGCTCGTTATTGGTGACGAGGATATCAATGTTTGCGAAGCCTTCATTTTCACGTTGCTCAGGTACACCAATCTATTCTCTGATGCATGTAAGGTAGATTCCGCGGACTACATATTGATACCCTCATAATTGCCTACAGTCTTCATCCGTAGTTGAACATTTTTCATCCCCCCATGAAACGAGTTGTCTTTAGGACTTCTGCAACTGCATTCTGAAACACTGCACTCTAAGTCGCAAGCCATTGCTTACGCCCCCAACATTGCCCTTAAGTACGTTTGACCTCCGCACCAGCTCCAAGGATCAGTGGGGTTGTAATTATAACACCAGCGTACACCAAAGAAACACAGATGTTTGCGATGGGCCTCCAATCACCACCCACTCTTTATCACTAAGGAGAAGCAGGTGAGGTCTATCAAGAACCTAAGATGTGGAGACTATGAGCATTCAGTATCAAGACATATCATCCACAATTAGATGAACGACCTCGTGACATTGCCGACTACCTGGGGGCAATCATTCGTCAAGCTGGTGTACGAAGGAGCGTTTATGCAGCCGGTCCTTTATTACCCATTCAAAGGCAACCTAACTTCGCTTCAAAAGAACTAGCCACTGTAGAATGGCGTCATCGTCAACATTTTCGATTGCCATCGTGAGGTCTGTACATTCAATAGCGGCACTGATTGCATGTTCACTTAACTGTTGTATCGCTCATTCTAAATGAAATCGAACTTGAAATCAGCAACTAATGCGGATGCCGTGACTCATCATAGAAATGGTGAACATCTTGTGCCGCCATCCACAACGATGTAAGGAACCATCGAGGCTATTCAGGAAAGACACACCGCCTCTCGGACAAAGAGAAGAAGGAAGAAACTGTCAGCTTTAAATAAGACCTAACGATTACACGTAACAACAACAAGATAATGCGAAGCAGATGCCACGACAAAGCTGCAATTCATAAACAAATACCAGTGACGAAGACGTGATCTTCGAAGGCTACGTACACACGCGCGCTCTAGTGCAAAGGTTACGGTACTGGCTTGAAATAGTTGGCAACAATTCGTGGTAAGGTTAATTGTGCACCACTTCAAGTACCGGGACTGCGCTTGTGTCTGTCCGTTCCTTGTCCTCGTTCTTTAAGTGGTGCGCGCTTGAATCTACCACGTAAAGAGGAGTTTACCGGCTTCATATGCCGGCAGTTGTCAGCTCTCATCAAAAGAACTTCACGGCCAAGCTGAAAAAGGTTAGTCCTTTATAAGGCGTCAGTCAAGTCCGATTTTACATCAAAACACCGACTGAACTCCCCATGGCACACGCTGCTGTAGTAATCAGAATCCTAGAGCGGGTTTTCTTATATTTCGACATTTTTGCACACTAATTCATTCGCGTCGGATATACTAGCACAATGATTGCTTTAACAAAACAGTTTACTGGACGCAACAACTATAAAAAATTGAATCTTGCGTTAAACACAATGAATTTTATAGATAAGTATACACAATCACAAAATACGAAGATTTTTCACTTTTATACACGCAGTACAGTGTAACAAGTTAATACGACGATAGGCATTACAATGAGCAATATTTATTTATTTATTTATTTATTTATTTATTTATTTATTTATTTATTTATTTATTTATTTATAATACCCTCAGGGTATAAATACATTACTGAGGGAGTTTGGGTGTGCATAGTGAAGAAGAGCATGAACAATAACAGCAAGAAAGTAGAACTGGAAGCATTATGCAAATAATCACAAAAACCTAGTAAAATGCAATACGTTGAAGAAATAAACACGTAGTGCTACAGTACGCTAGCTAAGACATTTTTAAATGCAGTTATATCAGTTATATCAGTTATGAAAGCTGGTTAGTGATTCCAATCACCTGCTGTCCAGGAAACAAATGATTGCGAGCCTGCAGTGGTTGAAAAATAGGGTATGTCAACCTTATGATGATGATCAAGTTGGTGTGAGCGAAATGGAGCTGGGTGTATGAACAAGGAACGAAGAGCGGTACTATGGTAGTATATTTTATGAAAAAGACGAATGCATGATTGTTGTCTACGCGTTGCTAGGGAAGATAGATTAAGAGCAGCTTTCATGTTTGTGACACTGGCATTGCGATCGTAGTTAGATGAAATAAAGCGAACAGAGCGATTTTTTACTGCATCAATGCTTTGTGTTAATATAGAGCTGTGAGGGTCCCAGACAGATGAGGCTTATTCTAGTTGAGGGCGAACGTAGGTGGTATATAGATGGAAAAGCCTAAATATTGTACTGCAAGCGTCGTACATCGGGGATAGGACCTCAGTGAACCTGTGGTAACCGCTTTTCTTTCTGCCTGCATTTACTAGAGGAAATGAAGTTGAATTAAATGTCTTTACGTGTTATGCCGAGGAAATGCGCTTTCATGGTGGCCGTGCAACACGTAATTTGTGGTGGTTGAACCAACGCTTGTTTTTCGGTAGCGTAAGTCAATCGGCAATTTTCCTAAGCACTCTTCAATATGATTACTATGATGCAAATACATATGTTGTCATGGGGACCAATCTTGTGAAAGATAACCAGCTTTGATACACCAATATTAGGTTAGGTTAAGCCATTCACTCATGTTTGCTCACTATTTCTTCATTTCACTGCGTTTGCTTACCTGTTTTTACATTGTTCATTTTATGAGGTTCTCATTACCTTTTAAATATTAGTGTTCATATGCTCATATACTTGGTTGGGCATTCAAAATGCCTTAAGTGGACGATATTTGGTGGAGACAGCGGAACAACACGTTCTCAAAAAGCAATAGTTAGCATAGTAGCATGACTAGCGACTCGTAAAGAATGTTACTGATAACAAAGGGCAATTCAAAGAAAGGAAACTCTTATGCGGTTGTGCAAGATTGCAAGAATATTGCTGTTCGCTAATTTCGTAAGTATTTCGTACACGAAATGTGAAATTTTGTCTTCAGTTAACGGAGGTGTAGATAACTAATGACGCTGTTTGATGCACGGGAAAATATTATGCCATAAAAGTGAGACATAAAAATGAACTTATGACTCTTCAGGAAAAAGATCCTGCTTTTCTTGCCTAATCAGCTGTCATGAGGTAAACAACATATTTTATTAACTAGGATCCAAGAACATAAGTGGTGTTGGCATATTGAAGACACAATTGTAAGGCTCACTTGAGTGATCGCGCATTAATATGCTGCCACTTGTTTCTTTAAAGGAGTGAGTGCGCACGTAGCAGAAGGTATGTACATTTACGTGCATGATAAATACACTGTGTCCATGATGATCGCATGAAGAACACTTCTAAAGCGTGTGCTTTTGACCCGTGATGTGTAGAACACGCAGCACGTGGTCTTGTGGAACGCAGCTGACGGCTTTATATTTGTTATAACTGATATCCGCTTTAAGGACCACGAAATTATTGCTTTTGCATTCATAAACATTTTAAATGTGAAGCAGAGTTTTAGAAATTTAGCAACTAGTGCACTGCTTTATTGTGCTTTATACCTCAGCAGGCATCAGCTATCGGCTCCTACACCCTTTACGTGCTGTGCTCTCAACGCGAGGAGACTGCACGAAAACCGCTTCTCTACTTGGAGCGGCCACATTTTATTACCCCAGCGTTTTCTAGAGTTTCGCGAGATCGGATCCAAAAGAGTTAGCCGCTAGCCTTTCTTCTATAGCATTGCAATTCGTTGCTATCGCATTCATTGATTCGTCGTTGTGGTGAAAGGGCGAATCAATGAATGCAACAAAAGGGTACGGCGTCAGGCTAGCTGGTGTTGCATAGTTGAAAGTGAACGACAGCAAGTGAAACAAGGCTGAAGAGAGAACGAACAACACCAGTCGCCATCCGTTCTATCATTCGTCCTTCATTTACTTGCTGTCGTTGGCTTTACGCTCTGTCGTTTAGTTCAAGATCTTTGCTTCATTAAAGGGCCAATCATCCAGTCTATTGAAGGAGCCTGGTCGCGCAGCATATCAGCCCAGAAAGCCACACGAGCCCTCCTGCGGTACTTGAAAAGAACGTTATTGAGCGACCGCCTGTGAAACTCGGCACTGTGTGTGTGATGTGACATGTGTCTATCCTTCTCTCTCTCTCTTTTACTCCTCTATTCCCCCTCCCTATGTGTAGGGTAGCAAACTGGACGAATTGTCTAGTTAACCTCCCTGCCTTTCCTACATTCCTTCTCGCTCTCTCTCTCGTTTAGTTCAAACTATGTTAAAGGTCATTTATTTTATTCGCATGCTTTGTCCTGCACCAGAAAAAGTCCACTGATTAACCGTTTAGAGGTGCTTGTGCACTTTTGACTGGCATGCATTTTGTTCATTCGGACAAGCATTGATTTGAGCACGAAACATAGTGTCGGTATAAAGCTGCATGTAAGAAGGAAGAAAAGAGAAGAGCAGAAGGCAGGGAGGTTAACCAGAAAAACTTCCGGTTGGCTATTTAAACCCCTTGCCCAATCCCCCTGATTTGGGAAGAGGAATAGAAGGATGAGAGAGAGAGGGAGAGATAGTGTGTGAGAGGGCCGAGGGCAGATACAAATTCGGCCCGCTATGCACAAGTGGTGCAAAGAGTGGGGAAACAGTGGAGCTGGTGGCCTTCCCTTCCTCCCTTCCCTCCTTCTCACCCTCACATGAATCCTCGTCTGCCTCACTTCCCTTTCACAGCCCTTGCTGTACTCTGCTATACATTGCTATGCTATGTTTTACCCTCTCCCATTCTTTTTTTCCTCTGTTAAAACCACTACCGATACTCCGCGCGTCAAAAGGTCTGATGGGTTGTCTTCGCTCACGCAGTGCCTCCAATTGTAAACTCGAGTCAAAGTCTGAATCTCCTGCACACGATTCCTTACGGTCTCCAAGTGTTGCCAGACACCCAACCTAGCGCTATCGTTGAATCTGTCCAGAAGGAGGCGACACAGGACAAGAACTCGGGAATTTTCTGGATCTAATGCCATAATGTCGCCTCAAGAAGACACCCAAGAAGCTCTAAGCCTGGTAGAGACATCGCCTTCAGTGGTGCAAGGCAAGATATGCTTATAAGGAGTCGAACGGTAAACGGCCGTCGTCTAGTGGCTGGCGTACGAACAATGCGACTGCACACGCATGAGGGCTGGCGTCAACCAACAAATGTATTGTAGCGCGTCCATGATCTCGCGATGCCAACGCGAGGCAACGTGGAATGCTAGCGGTAGAAATAACAGGCAATTCCGAGATTTACTTGTTCCATAATTCCTCAGTCGGTGCCTTGTCGCCATAGTCGCTGAAACAGGATACGAGCTGTCACGTGAAATGAAGCGACAAAGCCCACTGGGTGAATAGCTTGGGCTATGCTTAAGGAGAGTACGCCTGCGTAGGGATGATGATGTCATCTGATGAGCGGCCCCACAGCAGACCAAGCACCATAGACTTACAGCTCTGCTCGGTGACCTTCCCTAGTGAGAGGACGTCGTTCAAAAACTGGTCGCAGAAAAGGCGGGACTTTGAGCACCACTTTCTCAGTTGCATTCCCGCATTCGTAACGATAGCATTCGCTTCTCGGTAAATCACCAATGCCTCACGAATGCTACTCGACGATTGTCGGTACGGGATGCTCATATTTCGGTAGTTGGTCGATCCACAAGCAACGCAGAGCGTCTCTGTCTTCCGATCGGATGCATATCTGGAGAAAGGCCTTTCGGATTTCCGCGGTCTGCTGCTGAGACACTGTAGGAGCAGCTGCACGAGATTCAGGATCCAGCTTTATGCTTTTCTCGAGCGATGCCGTTCAAAGACCGTTCATCGCATTCATGCGATGAGGCATCGAACACGACGCGGACCTTTGTAGTCATGGCCTCACGTCGAACTACCGCATGATGAGGCAGGTGTAGACGGTCTGCCCAAGGGGTGCAGACAGCACTACTCTATCCGCATGGCCTTCCCTAAATTACTCGCTGTTGCGATGTTGTCGCGACCCGGTAGCAGTTCGGTCACTCGAGCCATCTTCCACGTTATTGGTGGTGAGTCGTCGTGTACCATGACAATGTCGCCGACCTGAAGCCGTGGTGGTGTCTTGGGTGCCGCTTCGTGGGCCGATCGCAGAAGCACAGGTACTCCTTGCGCCAGCGCTTCCACAGATGGTCTGTTAGCGCTTGTCGATGTTGAACTCGACGTCGCAGATTGACGGCCGTTGATTGAGGGATTGCGGCGCCGAAATCTTGCGGCAAGCATGTTGCACGTTTGCCGAGCAGGAAGTGCGAAGGTGTCAGTGGGCTTGGGTCTTCGGGATCAGCAGATAGATAAGTCAGCGGGCGGCTATTGATGTTCGCTTCCACCTCGCAGAGAACCGTCGAAATTTCTTCGAAGGACAGATGGCTGCGACCCAGCGCTCGTTTCAACGTGTTCTTGGTGATGCGTACGAGTCGCTCCCACCATCCGCCCCACCAAGGGGCTCGCTCGACACTGAACTTCCACTCGATGCGATGGTCACTGCAGAAGTCTTCCAGACTGGAAGTTGCGTGACTTCCGAGCTCTCTTGCGCTGTGATGGAAGACCAGTGCGTTATCCGAGTATATGGTGGACGGTATTCCACGACGGGAGATAAAACGCCGGAATGCTGCGACAAAGCTGATGGCAGTCGTGTCCGTTGTGAGTTCTAAGTGTAGAGCCCGTGTTACAGCGCATGAGAAGATGGCTATGTAGGCTTTAGAGCTAGTCTGCTTCGCTGCATGGCAATAAAGTGGTCCGCGGAAGTCCACTCCGACAACCGCAAATGGGCTTGCTTCAGTAATTCGGTCTTTTGGTAATGGCGCTGTGGGTGCTGATTCCGGGACAATCTTGCGTCGTCGGCACATCAGACAGCCTCTTAATGCGGACTTTACGGTTCTGCGACCTTTCAGCACCCAGAAGCGCTCACGTAATTCGGTGAGTGTGTGCTCGACACTTGAGTGAAGCATTCGCTCATGAGTGGAACGAATCAGCAACTCAATGACAGCGTCGCACCAGGAAGCACGATAGGGTGACGGAGGGCTATGATGCCGGGCAGTCGCTCGTGAGCCTCGCCCCTTCGTCTTCTTTTATTTGTAACAGGCTTGGTGCTTTTTCAGAACTTCTGGGTGACGTTCGATCCGCTGAAGGTGACGCTCGAGGCTGGTTGCAGCTGCAGTTCGGTTAGTACAAGAGGTGGGACCTGGCGTCTTGATCATGAGCGGTACTACGTACCGTCGTCCTGAGCTCTTGAGTACTGCGCTACGAAAGTTGATGAGCGCTGAGTGCTTGCTGATGCCGTCTTATTTTCCATCAGTTATACCGATGGCGTCCAAGCGCCACATCTCTGAAGGGTCTCCAGGTCGGTCTTCAATGCGATATTCACCGGAACAAGCCAGGAAAAGGCAGCGGCGCTGGTGTTACGAAGTGACGAAGGATGATAGGCGTTAGCGTACATTCCTTGAATGACCTAGTCAAATGTGGTCTCAACAGCACATAGATTGTGAGTGAACGCTCGACGCGTCCGTTCACTACCCTCCAGTAGTTGTCTGAACCGATCAAAACGCTTATCCTGGAGTCTTGAGGTTCTCCCCTTGAGGTTCGTCAGCAAAAGCCAGATTGCGGTCACGCATCATATTGATAACGTTAGGCTCTACAGCAGGGCCCTTTACGGTGCAAACCACTGGTACCTCCAAAGCTTCAAGATTGATGTCGATCGGCTCAGTACGTCCACATAGTGTGACGCTTACCGGGAGACACTGGTAATGGCGTGTGTGATTTGACCCGCCGAACGTAAAGATGTACATCTCTTAATATCCAGTGCAAGGCAGGCAAAGCTGCTGCGGCAGGTCTTTGCGGACAAACGTTCGTTGGCTGCCGGTGTCAAGCAGCAGTCGCACTGGCACGCGGCCGCGGTTTCCGGATGCGCATATTGTGGTTATTTGGAGCAACACAGACGACGAGCACGTACTGTTTGCAGGAGCCGTTGTTACCTGCTTTCTCGTGGTGTGGCCGCCTCTCGGGGTTCAGCTCCAGTTGAATGTGGACTATCGGTTCCTCGTCGGCCCCAGACAACGTACATGGCAGAAATATGGCGTCCTGAGCATCAGTCGCACGTAAGCTAGGCTGCGGTTCGGCATACACGATAAATGTGCCCTTGCTTCCAACACCTGAAGCAGCAGCTCTTGCTGGAACGACATTGGCGCTTTTTGTCTGCTGATACGCGAGCCGGCAATAACGCCTCACGTGGGCTGAGATGCCGCAGAGGGGACATATTGTCTGTCCAGGCCTTGAATTGTCACCTGGCGATGATGACCTTGCTGTCAGGGCTAGGGCGGACTGGAGATGAGGAGGTGTCACGGTGTCCACAGCCTTGTGGTTCGTTTACGGTCTTCCTGAAGGGGGTTTCTAGCGTGACACTCGACTCTGTTCGATTGGTTCGATTGGTTTGATGTCTCGATTGGTTCAATGTCAAGGAGGCTGTAGACGTGGTCGTCGATGAGGAGATACTTTCGGCCAAACCCTTCGGTGAGCACCTTGACGGCGATGTTTTAGTTCGCTTCAATAAGGCTTAATCCAATGCCCCCGTTCGCAGCGTCGGGCAAGCACGTCTTCAAGTGCTTGAACTTTTCTATACCGTCGAGATCGGGGTCGCACCCCGATCTCATCTCGGATCACGGGTCACCTCTTGGTGCTTCCAGAACCCCTGCCACCCACGGTACTCGCCCCTGAAGACAGCTACTTGAAGCTTCGGCAAGGTGACTCGCATGTCCGACGCTAGTGGCCTAGTGTGATCGGCGAGGTCTTGGCCGATGGCGTCTGTGTGGCCAGCTCCCATGAATCTGATGGATCCGTCAGTTGTACCTTTATGCCCCGGCTGGTTGGCTTCCATGACGGTAGAACGAACCGGCGCGCGCGTCTGCATCGTGGACATAAGCCTGCTGATGGCTTTCATGATCTTCTCGTGGTTATCCAGAGCGCCCATAATTTCCTCGTCAAACTCCTCACCGTCAAGGGCGTCGGCGAGCTGTTTGTCCAGTTCGGCGAGCGCTGAGTCTGTCGCGAAGCCCGTTTATGAGTTCACGCTAGTCGGCGGAAGAAGGTAGTGTATCTTGCAGGAGAACCTTCCTGGCGTCGGATGGGCGCCTCGACGCCTATGTAACTTGTCCATTTTTGGTACGGTGTCGATGCGGATGATGTCGGCCTTCTACCGGAATTTCGGCACGAGTAATGTAGAGACAGCGAAGAGACCGACACCCGCGTTGCCCTGTTTGAACACTTTTTCTTTTATTGTGTGCTCACCAGCAGCCCCGCCTTACGCCCACTTCTTCGCGCGCCTTCTTCTTTGCCCACGAACGTTTTCCCGCTTTAAACACATCACATCAATCCTCCCTATCCTCACTTCCCGTTCGCCGCCCTTGCTGTAAAACACTCTATGTGGCTATGCTATCCTTTACCCTCTTCCTTTCCTGGCTCCTCACCCCCATATCACTCCTCCATGCACTCATTTCCCGTTCCGAGCCCCATGCTATACAATACTGTACATGACTATGAATGAAGGAATGAAGGCCACTTTTAAGGGCTAGTTTTTCTTTGTTAGACACAATAATAATGAGAACTAACAGACAATATTGCCAAGACAGACAATATATCCGCGAGCAACGGACGCATTGTTCGAAAGTCGCAGGTTCGGCCCCTGCCGGCGGCAAGTTATCTTTTCGTCCATTTTCGTTCTTCACATTTAGGTCCTAATTACTGGAAATAACACCCGCTACACTTTCCTTGGCATTATTGTCTGTTAGTTCTCATTAATATTGTGTACACGGCTATGCTAAGCTTACCTTCTTCCTCTTTTTCCTCCTCCTTACTTTCACTCCGCTCCCCTTCATTTCCCTTTCCCAGGCTCTTGCTATGCTCGTCTTCGCTGCTCTCTGTCTCATGTCTTAATTTGCGCTGTGATCACAATTTAAAATGGAATACCAACTAGCCCGTACCCAGATCGTGCTATGCTATTCTATGCATGGCTATGCTATACTTCCACTTCGCTTTGCACAGCTGGGCCGAGTTTTCTGCGGTCTTCTGATACGGCCCTGCCTCAAGCTTTGAAAGCTCCGCTGTCAAAATGTAGTGAACTGACACGTGCGGGACGGCATCACAAGAGCACTTCGCACAAGCCCGCCGTCCTCAAAAAGTACAAGAGTTTCTTCACTGCCTTGTGGGCCGACGAGAGATGGCGATGGTGCTCTAGTAGCTCATGCACGAAAAGTGGCTGATCGTCCCATCGTGGAAGTGCGATGGAAAGTACTTGTCTCGCAGAGGCGAATCGAGGTTAAGGGCATAATAAGTGGTTGATATTTTCTTCAGTACCGCAAACTTAGCATACCACACTGTCAATCATTCTATTTAACGTTGTATATGCCGTCGTGATGGATGCTCGCCACCAAAGTCAACAGGGAAGCGAAGCTTCGCGTCGGTCAAGGCCGGATGGAGGTAAGAGTTGAGTGAAGGATTCAATAGATGCAGTCTGGTATGCGTTATGTTTAGCGTATTCAACATCGTCAGTGTGAGACTGCAGGCCACTTGTCGAATTCGCCTTGCAGCGTCTGTCCTCGAAAGCGGAAATAGAACTATGTGCGCTTCTTGATGTGATGCGCTTGTAACGTGATCTGAGGAGTCATTGCCACTTGTACCACAATGACTAGGTTGCTACTCAAAGTGAATCTCGTGAGCTTTTTTACTTGATGCGGAAGTTAGACGGTTTCGCACTTAACCTGTTCGTGGCATCCGCGTCGGGGAACTGAGTGCATGCGCTGTAACGCCAGTTCTGAGTAATAAAACACGGCCTATTTCAGGGGTATGCTTCCAGGAGTTCAGAGCAAACTTAACCGAAGGAATTTAAGTGTTATCCGAAAGTTGTAGGTGCAATCTCTACCAGCAGCAAGTTCATTTTTCATCCATTTTTATTCTTTTCCATTTATATCCTAATTACTATTCCACATTTCAGACTTACAAATAATGTCCCTTTACGTTTCATATATAACTTCATTATCTGTTGGTTTCATTGGGTTGTGTCTAACAAATTGCAATGTTATACGAAGTAAGGCTGAAGCTATCTCGTTTCGATCGAATGTCGGTTAACTGAACGAAATGCTGGTTAAAGAAAATTCGGCCGCTCCAGGGGTTGAAGCGATTTTTCGGGCTGTCAGTTCTTTAAACGCGAAGTAAGCATTGAAAGCACAGTAAGGTTACCAGCCTGATACCTGTCGAGATAGCGCGAGCGCCAGCGACCGCACCCTTCCTCCCTTCCGTCGCTCGACTTCCCTTCATGCTCCTTACGAAAGACGGGCGGTGCGTTTCCTCTCTGCTTGATGAGCAATCGACAGCAGGCTTTTCACGTGGGTTGATGTTATGGCATGCGCCCTCTGCGCGACGGAGACGGCCGGCTCATTTCATTTCTGCTTCAGCCGTGTCCGCCACCAGCGGCACCACCGGACGCGAGCTTTTACTCTCGGGTAGAACATACACTGCGCGGGATAATAAAACCAATTCGGACTTTATACAGAAAATAAAGGTGACGGTCAACACCCGTCGAGAGTGTCCATGTAATTCCTATTGCAATAAATATTGCAATAATAGGACGCTCTGTGCAAAGGCACTACCACAGGGAGAAGCACCGTGCTTGCAATGACCTCTCTAAAGAGAGATCGAGAGAGAAGCGAAAAGAAGAGGCAGAGAGGCTGGCTACCCTAAACGTGTCAAGGGAAAAAGGAGGAATAATAGGCAATTATATACACGAAAAGAGAAAAAAGTATGAAAAATAACAGATGAAAAGAGTGTGAAAACACAGTATACCAAGACGAGTTAGTAGTTCACAAATTTTCTTGTAGTCCGGTGGACTTGAAGAAGCACAATAGGGCTTCTGTGCCCTTGAGCATGCACACAGACGTAGGCCAAAGTCCCAGGATCTTAGTTTCCCAAAGTGGTCTTCCATCTAGGCGGTGGAGTTTGACTTCTAGTGTACGTCGTGGAGTCTGGTAGGATGGGCAGTGACACCTAATGAGATCAATCGTCTCCTTGCAGCCGCATAGGTTGCATGCCACATTACTGGCCATTCCAATGAGAAAATAACTAAAACAGAAAGACACTAGCTACATTCCATTGAATAAAACAAGTAAACTGACACATTTTGATAAGAATTTGTTGATTCTTGCTAATACATGCAACAGCTAATAAGTCATATTTGGAGCACTCATGTCAATATTAGACATAATCTTAGGTGCAAAGCCGCCTTCAGAGATCTTCTTTCTGTTGCGTATCGCCTGCATTCGCAGAGAACGTGTTTTAGGTCTTCTAGGACGTTACATTGAACGCACAACGGTGAGTTACGTGCAACGAAAGCGCTGCTGACTTTCTTGCGGGCCACAAGCCTGACGGAAACTGTAAACAGTGTAGTCTATGTGTGTATGTGTGGTTATCAGTGTATATATCATAATCATCACCCTGGAGCACCTGGAGTAGCATGTCAGGCGAATAGCCAGGCAAACATCTCCAGCTTTTCATTAAAACATTTCTCTCTCACTCTGATCTTAGGTGTGTGCCTGATTTCACATGTACTTCATTATTTTGTACAATACACACAGGATTGACAGACTGTCGATATCACCCAATTTTGCATCAGTACATACCTTCTGCGCACGAGGAAAGCCTGCGACCCGTGATGCTTAACATTCGCCGTAGCGTGAACGGCACGAGAACAACATTTCAATTTAATATGACAGATGGACGCCTGACCATAAAATGCCCGAATGGCACGGCACGAAGCAGTTTTTGCTGCAAATTTGACTGTTCTGACTATGTGAGCTACAGTACTACATGCTCCCTCTCCTTAAGAGGGTCATATGCTTGGTACAAGGCAACAGTGTCTGACTTACGAAACACCACCCAAGGATTCAACCTCTATTTCTTCATGAGCGACTATCAAAAGAACAAATATCCTGCGCAACTAAGTGTGCACATTCTAGGAAAGGCTTTTTCAAGTAAGTTACGGTGCATGATTCATTTAAATACGGTAAAATAGAGGTAATGAAAATAACAGCAAAATGCCTAAAAATTTAGAGAGCGAATCTTTATGAAATATGCCATCATATGTTTTCATATCACGCTCTGCACAATAGCACGAAAAGTTTCAGTTCCAGTGTATTAGTTATGTCTAACCCAAAGCCACATTTTTCATGTTCAGCGTAACCTATCAACTACTCGACCTCTTTTATTTTCATTGTCTTCGTTTACGTTCGCGACGTTTCCTTAGAAGTCTGCTTGGCCGACCTAAATTATGAGAAAATGCATGCAAAGTCAAATAATATATGGCATCAACCGAACAGTTTCTCACAATAATACCCACGGAAATAGTAGTGCCACCACCAACGGGAATTTCTTGAGGGCCACAGTGCATTCATGAAAATGATGCGATGTGTCTTGGCTTCGATGCTTCATTGGCTGGGATCGAGCGAGGCTTCGCCTAAAACGGGGAAACGGCTGCACAAATAGCGCTTCTCTATAACACGGCTTTCATAAATAGATCTCATTCATGAACAGAATGCTTCGCAATGAAGCAGCGCTTAACAATGGTACGTCAAGCCACGGCTCGCGTTCCCCTGCTGGCGTTGATTCTGGTCACTAAAATAAAACTTCATTTAGGTCTAGTTGGTATATATTCCTGAGGCTAACATTACAACGCAAGCGCGCTTTTTTATCCTTCTTACTTCTTCTTTACTTCTTTGTCACTGCGCCCATCTGAATATGATTTTATGTCTTCGCGTATCTAATACACTATCATCATTGTTACACGTTTTCGTTTATTGCTATTGTTGTGTGCGCATGTGCGGTAAGGCCTTGGGCTTATATATGCATTGGCGTATAAACGAATAAAGCGGCTGTTAGTCAGCGCTTGTGTCTTACGTTTCTTTTCTTCATGAGTGTATTGTGCGTTTGCGCTGTAATTTTAGTCTCAAGATTATGGTCACGAGAGAGAGAGAGAGAAAGAGAGGAGAGGTTCAGGAAAGGAAAAGGCGCAACTTCTGCAACCCTAATTGGGAGCACGGCTCAGCGCCTCTGGTCACGATGTAAGATATATGCCGTGAGTCTTGTTCAGCCGTAGATATATGCCGTGAGTCTTGTTCAGCCGTCTCCTTTCTTCCCACCTGTGGCATTAGCCTACAAGAGCGAAACTGTTCGCACTAGCTCGTGCGGCCACGAGCCACCGGACGCACTTCTTTTTCCCCGGCCGACTAGCCACGATTGGCGCGGCGTTACACACCGCGCAAGTCACTGCTGGTAAATCTCCGCACGTCGGGAACTATGCTGCAGTGCCTGCTACTCGAGGCATCTCGATGCACACAAAAAAGCTGTACACACACGAGCATGACACAGACTTGCTCAAGCTACTGAAACACTCGCATAGGACAATGCCACTTTTTTAGGCTGGTGCTCGGCGTTTCACGGATTATGTAACAAGGCCGCTAAATGTAGTTTAGCGTTTACCTCAAAGACAATGCAAAGCACGACGAATGGATATGCAGATGCGGCAGTTGCAGACGGCGACACAACAATCAAGACCACTCCGCTACACGTCGCTTTGAACAGCTGCCATCGTCGCAGCAAACAGTGATAGAAGCTGGAGACAAAAGTTTCGTAAAAAACATGGCTGATCCCTGTGTCATAGGAATCGGTATACCACGAAAGTGAAACGTGTCTTCACAGACGTAGTTGAGCATTTGTTGCGCATTCTTTCGCCCCAAGTGCGAAGGAATGAATTCTACAGCAACAAACTGTAATATCGCTGAAGAAAAGCAAGGAGCTCGAAACTTGCAACGCGCTGCTCAAGCAGAAAGGGCGCACAGAACGAACATACACAGGATGAGCGCGAACTGACTGTCACAGTCGTAAATTGTTTCTGTGTGAGCAGCGCGCTCCTTTCGAAAAGGCAGCCGCTGCAGTGAGCGAGGTGACCTTCGTGCTCTCAACGCAAACTTGCGGTGAGAGCACAAGACGTACACACCACCGCCATCACGAGATAAGCCCACGCACGATCGACCACGCCCTGTAGAGGCGGGCGCGCATCCGCGTGGGGCGAAGACCTCTAAAGCGTGCTCGTCGAGCCCTTCGCGCCATCCCTCTAGTGATAACGAAAACGCACTGATGAACCAACGATCTCTGAGTACCACCACCGGCAAATGGTGTATATAATTAGCTCACCGTTATCATGGCAAAGAACGTGCCTTCTGTGGCTGAATCGTTTCGCGCCCCGCTCTGCGTACCGAGGGGTCGTAAGTTCGAATTCCATTGACGGAACTTCTGGTTTTTTTCTTTGCCAGCTGCTAGTCTTTACATTTTACAACGTCATATCCGTGACGGAAATACGTCACGTGGTGGACCCCGGCAAAAAACACTTTTGTGTTAAAACAAGCTCTTGCAAATAACCTCATTAATGTCTTCGTTACGTTTTATAAAAACAAGAAGAAATGGTTAGGTTACTTCCAACATTCCAATAAACATGGTATTGTATGTTGTTTTATTGTAGCAGGTACTGCTCAAAAGCTTCGCTATAGATATGAGCATGCAGATACCGAGATTTCAGCGGTGGGTTTGCGATTTAAGCAACAGATATATTCTTATGCTGACGCTAAAACATGCACCTTCAAAACTTATGCTTCCTAGCCGTCCGGTATTTATTTAAGTAGTAACGCAGCATCGCGAAATATGCTCTTTATACGCGACAATTGTCATTCTCTGGGAACTACTTTCTTCGCGGGCGCAGGCATGCAAGAAAAGCGTAGTGAGGCCTCGCAAGAGCGCGCAAGAGAGTAGCGCCCGACCGAAGGCTACTCCGTAACTTCTCACCCCAAATACAACCATGAACTAGAACCATTACTGCCCGTTTATAATGGTTTTCTTTACTTATGGGAATTTCGTGACATCTTTCATGGCGCTTTTTGTGGTCACAAGACGTCAACCTCTCCTCGGTAGCCTTACGTCGCTAGGACCTAGAGCCATAATATAGATCAGTGACGTGCTGCTTCAGCACAAAATTAACCATTGTGGCGCAAGAAACGATTCTATCTAGACGCGTCTCCGTGGTAACCTGAGACTTTGTGAACGATGTCCACATGAATTCGACACATCGCAGCATTGCCGCGAAAGAAAGCGCATGGTACCGTCAGTATCCCCAGTAGCTACACGTAATTGTAAGAAAGTCTGTAGTATCCACATCCTAAAATGAAGCCTCATGCTGACTTACAAACCGGACTGATGCTACTGCATTTTACAGCACTGCTGAAAACATTCGGGGCTCTTGCGTTCTTTCACAGCTACATATTGTTTTCGCGAGCTATGCGTTTGCTTGCCGCAAAGCCATTGATGAAGTCTTGTTATTTCTGTAACGAAATCTGAACTTTGCCATTTAACATGTTGCTTTGCACGCACTCCTTCATTGCTTGATTACTGTTGCATGGATGCGTTGTGTATAACGTATAATTGCATTGTACAGATTTCTTCTAATTAGACATGACCATGAGACCTCTTCTCTATGCTACTACATTGCTCAATATAAAGTATTTTTAAAATTTTAATATCTACAAACAGTTTCTACCTCTTAGGTTGTGCTCTGGATAAGTGTGTTTTGACTTAGGCGACGTGCTTTGGAGAACGCGCACTGTTGAATTCCATAATGCAGCAGTTGGAGCAAGTGCTTTGATGTTTCGTTGAGGCATCGTTAAGTGATGGACTCTGCAGGGGAGAAGAAAATCTTCGACTATACACTTGGCTATTTCAAGAGAAACTAATAGATAGCAGTGTTTGACAAGTAGCCTTTGACATGCGATAACTCATGCCACTTTAAATTCCTGAACATAAACAAACTTTGCGACCTACCATTGAAATGAATAGCTATGACAAAACAGAGGTAAACATGAGTGATAGGAAGAGCGGGTGCTGGCAAGCACATTTTTTGGGCATTTTTGTTGGCGTACGCGCATGGAAAACACTGAGCAATACCAAATAAGCTGATGAGTAACAGCGTATTGGCTGTAAACAACGGGCTTAAAAATGCTTATTCGCATCGAAAGTACAACGAAAATTGCGGCAGATCCCACGCATTCAGATGACTGACTTTATGCGAAGCAGATGGCGAGTAGTAGCCTATGCGGGATTTTTTGCTTTGAGCCAAGTGTTACGTGTGGAACCGACGTGTTTGGGTAAATTTAGTAGTTAAACTCATCTTGTTGGCTTGGCATTCACGTAGACTACGCTTGCGTGCAAAGGGTATCTCAAGGCCCGACGTAACATCAGCATTACCGTTAAAGCGATGCCATTTTTACCGCAACGAAGTAACGAAGTGCACGCTGTAGTTCCATGGTGTGAAAAAGTAAGGGTCATCGGCATATTTGAGCAACGCTTGACTATACTTGCAGAGTCAGTGTATTGTTATAAATGCTCATAGCCAACACTGCAATCACAGTTGGCGTTGCTCCGCCAAAACGCTTGCACAGGGTCTTTTTCCTAAGAAGTTTGAAGCACTCGCGTGGCTCTTGGAAGGATACTTTACTGCTATGCAAAATGCCTGGGTTAAATTTCGGCTCGACCAATGATTTTAATTATTTGCTTCGATCAGAATTTTTCACTAGTCGACAACGCCGTCTCGGTGGGATCCGCATTTTCTGCAACATAGGCTCCTTAACGCTATCGCGTTTAGATTTCTAAAGTCGATTCTCGCGGTCCCTAGGTTAACATAGACAATGAATCACCGAGACCCATACCCGAATCCCCCGCGCCGCCTTATGCAGGCACGTGCCACGCGACGAGTTCGCTTTCTTGAGGGACCTTCAATAAAGTTACTACATGTGCAGCATTTAATAACTTTATGTGCACTCTGAGCGTATCTATCTATCTATCTATCTATCTATCTATCTATCTATCTATCTATCTATCTATCTATCTATCTATCTATCTATCTATCTATCTATCTATCTATCTATCTATCTATCTATCTATCTATCTATCTATCTAGCCGCCTACGTCTGGGTGCTCTCATGATCGCCTCCTCAACTTGGTGTAGACCAAAATTGGCATAGGAGGGTGAGAGGGGTTGACGAATATGACTGTCGGTTCATGACCTGAATAACGTGGAAATACTTTTGCGCACGTCTGAAAACCTTTCCTCCAGATACGTGTGGCCCATACACGTAACCAGGGGCCATCGTGCACGGGTATGCGCCATAGGTGATTGACAGTTTATATCTACCCGGGAACGGCGAGAACAGACACTGTAAATGAAATGCGAGAGCCTTAAGACAAACCGACACCGGGAGCGTTGACCCGACGAATGGAAATAATGAAAAAATTCACTCGCGATTATACTGCCTAGTGCGAATTCAGAGCGCGGCTTCGTTTTGCGGCGAGGCCAACTGTGGAGTTTTCACTTTCCGCAAGGTATCGACTACGCCACAAATCATAAATTTTGTGAAGTAGGACAACACCCACAGCGCCATTATTCGCCTTTCTCTGGAAAAGCGAGGTAACCGTTACACCTCTGCAAGGTATTATGTGCACTTTGTTGATGCTGCACTTGGCTGATGACGATGAAGATTTATGGCTGAGCACTTTGCACTAGATGGTAAGCTTTAAACCAAACACTCGTTGAGCAATTAGCATTGCGTGATGACTGGTTGTTATTTCACTCTTCTGCCACGCCATAGTGCAACGTTAACTGATTCCCGGCCCGACATGACCCCTCTATAGAGTCTTCTTGCAAATGAGTTTCAAGCGCCAGCGTGGCTCCGTGGTAGAATACTCGACTGCCACGCAGAGGGCTCGTGTTCAAATGTCATTGCATGCTGGGCATTTTTTCCTCATCCTAAGTTTTCATGTCTATCGGTTACTTTTTCATGTAACTCGGTTATGCTACCAATGGTGACCACAGTGCCGACGCCGCTCAATGCAGAAACCGGCGCCTAAAAGCTGCGCTCTTTAAAATTATCATCCCAGGAGGAAACGGCCAATAGCATTCTGCGTGGCAGTAATGTATTCTACCACAGAGCCACGCCAGGTCGGGCAACTGATTGGAAAAAGACGCTGTGCCGGTGTAATGTCGGGACGTCAATTGGGGTTGTGCTGCCGGCCATCTAATTTTATAACAAATCAATAAACACTACGTATGTACTACTAAGATACAGGCGTCACGTCGGGTTAACGCCAATTGTGGTTCCAGTGTTGGCTCCACTCTGATAGCAGTCTGCTTTAAAAATAACCAGATTCAACCTGTCCCTTTGTTTAAATTTTTAGGTGTACTTTTCAATGAGCACCTAAGGTGGACGGCAAAAATAAACAAAATACATGCAAATGTGTCTAGATCGATTTCTGTTTTATACAAACTTATGTCCCTAGTTCACAACTGGTTAAAGCTCCAGCTATATTATTCTTTAGCTCATTCACATCTAAATTACTGTCTTTTAATTTGGGGCACTACTTCAAAAACCAACCTTGACAGGCTATTAGTTTTACAAAAAAAGGCTGTACGCTTTATAGAAAATCTGCAACCTAGAGAACACACACCTCCATTTTTCGGCAAGCTTCAGACACTTACTGTCTACCAATTATACAACCCTAAACTCACCTTATACATCGGTAAAGAGATAGGAAACACCGTTGGCAGTTACATGGAGCATTGCTACCCAAGCGATGCTCCCTATGATCTACGCTTTGACCGTTTTCGATTACCTTTATTCAGGACAACTTATGGAAACCAAACCTTATCTTATACTTCATCTAATTCACAACAACAGTTATGTCCGTGAACTTTTAGAACAAAGTAATGCTAAACCCGTCTGAAGAAAAAAGTTAAGATGTACTTCCTTTCTTCTACCATGCCCTAACTATAATATCTATTACAAATATTTTTAGTGTCTTTTTGTACACTTGTAATATTGTGTAAAAGTCTCTTTTCTTTCAAATGTGTATTTGTGTATAGCACTTTGTCTTCGGACTTAATATTCTCATGGTATAGTTGTTTTTCACCCTTTTTTGTCGTGTTAGGGGCAAATTGGTGTTGGCTGTTGTGTGATATTTTAAGCTGCATGTTTCAGGTATGCTTTCTAGTTTTTTGAATTTGGTTTTTGTGTTCCCTCGACAAAAAAGGGGAGATGTGTATTTTTGTTGCACTGTTTCTGAGCAAATGTATGGGCGGAGGGACCCTAGTCAGGCAGAGCTAATCTGCCTTTAGTCCCTTTAACCCAGGCAAACTTTCCTTGTGTCTAAATAAACTGACTGAATGAATGAATGAATGAATGAATGAATGAATGAATGAATGAATGAATAATAAACGTCACGATTGCATTCCTATGATTCAGCAAGCTATGTTCAAGCGCCGTTCTACGCCGGATGAATACGCTAACCAAAGTTACTTATGACATTCACATTATCGCACCGTAGCATGCACTTCGTTTGAATAACGCATACGTCTGCGCTCTAACGTTAGTGCTGGTAATATGTCAGACCATAAGTTCCCATGTAAACGATGGTGTAGTCGGTGTTCCTGGTAAGCCGACGATGTGCACACACACCTCCATTTAAACAAACACGTTGATCCACCTCGTAACGCTTGGCTCAAAGCCAAAAATGCAGCATAGAACTACTGGCTCACTGCTTTGCATGAAATTGATTCTCACAAGGCGTGGGATCTGACGAAATTTTTTCGTTCACTCACTCACTCATACGTGACTGTTGGAAAGCGTTTCATTAAGTACGTGACAGGCAAGTCACGGTATGGATGTCGTCACCTGTGCATCGTGTTCGTCATGCGCTCATGTCTCCTTATGCCAATTTTGGTATATACCAAAATTGTCATAAGGAGATAGATATGTAGCGAGAGAGAGAGAGAGAGACGTGACGGCTGCCTACGTGGCCGCGCCGTTCTCGCTACTTTATTAGCAGGCGCTAGTACAAGCAGAGCGGCAGCGGCTGCCGGCGTCCAGCCCCCAGGAGCGTGAGCTCATTCTACTGCTCGCGCCTCGAGCTCTGAGCGTGAGCTGCGCGAGAGGCGCGGCGCGTAAGTGGTAAAACGATGATGATTGTGAGGGATGATGACGATGCCGCTACAGATTACTCTCCCCCCGCAGAAATGAAGCCGAAATGAAAAACGATGGGAGCGTATATACAAAAATGTTTTGGGAACGCGAGACAAGGGGGTCCGTGAGAAGTCCAGGTCGTTGGGAACCTCGGGAACCAGTAGGTCTTCGGGAACCACTAGGTCTTTGGCGGGCGGCTCTGAGAGTTGCGTAGCGGGCGGGGGTCGTGACGAGTGGACGCTGTAGGCAGGAGCAAGAGCGCCCGACGCTCTGCATGTTGGAACCGATCTCAGAAAGTCGGGTGGTCATGAGGAGAGGCGTTGCACAGGCAACAATGCCGGTGACTGGTGGGCGCACTCCGCGCACGTTGTCTGCGGCGCAGAAGAAATACCGGCGTGGAGGAGGCCTGGACAGGGCGCCTGCGCAGTGGCCACATGTCGGGTGGGAGGCGCCCTGTGTCAAGGGCTCCGGTGCAAATCTGCGGTGACACCGAGCAGGCGTAGTCGCTGCAGGCTCGGATGATGCACCTGTGCGCGTTGAAGCACCCTCGGCAGGTGGCACACGAGGGCTCGAGCGCAGGTCAGGATGCTGGATGCCGGCCGACGTGGCAGGCGTCACATGTGTGGCTTGCTCTGCCATTGGCGAACCATCAGGCATGTCGTCCTCAGGCGCTTCCGTCATAGTAGCAGCGTCCTGCAAGTGCGGCCGAAGTTGGTAAGGGGCACGAACTTCTGCTGCGGTAGACGTCGAGGGCGACGCTGGTCGCTGCTGGCAAGAGGCGCAGAGCTTAGAGGTCGGTGAAAGGTCGTGCTCGGATACCGTCGACGGCGAATCCTCCGCGAGCGAGGGGCGAACAGCGGGCGAGACGTCGTCCGTGTCAACTTCCAGGTCGTGCGGCAAGGTAGCCAGCGTGGAAGCTGAGGTCAGGGACGTGGCGATAGCCGTAGAGGACAGGGACGACGGGCGGATGGCTGACATGCCTGATGGACCGTCGGCCGAGGGCGTCGAAGAAACGCGGCTCGTGGCGGACTGGTCGGTGGCAGCAGCAACGTCATCGGGCGCGGAGATCTCGGGCGTGGGATTCTGAACATCGTCGGGCGGATCGTGCGGCGCGGGAACCACTGCGCTGCTGGCCGGACGAGAGGTGGATAGAGATGTAGCCGGGGAAGGTAGGTCGTGGTCGTGGGAGGGCTCCGGGCCGGGTGGTACTGCTCGCGTTGGCGGAGGGGAAACCCGGAACTCACGGGTCCCTGGTAGCGGGCGGTACGTCTCACCGTAGCGGGCCAGCACCGCAGCGCAGAGTTCGTCATATGACTGCGGACTGGAGGACGACGCAGCTTAGCCGGGAGGGCGTCAAACGGGTGTCGTGCATTAGTGGCTGCGCGGTGACGCCATTCACCGCGAGGCAGGCGTCAAGCTGCATAAACCACGCTCGGGGGTAGGCCGGGTGAAACGGCGGAACTGGAGCGCAGAGTCGCGGAAGCATGGCAGGGGCCGCTCGGCGAAGGACGTGGCTGTCCGGGTCACCAATTGTAGCGAGAGAGAGAGAGAGACGTGACGGCGGCCGACGTGGCCGTGCCGTTCTCGCTACTTTATTAGAAGGCCATGGAAGAAGCAGAGCGGCAGCGGCTGCCAGCGTCCAGCCCCCAGGAGCGTGAGCTCGTTCTACTGCTCGCGCCTCGAGCTCTGAGCGTGAGCTGCGCGAGAGGCGCGGCGTGTAAGTGGTAAAACGATGATGATCGTGAGGGATGGTGATGATGCCGCTACAGATAGATAGATAGATAGATAGATAGATAGATAGATAGATAGATAGATAGATAGATAGATAGATAGATAGATAGATAGATAGATAGATAGATAGATAGATAGATAGATAGATAGATAGATAGATAGATAGATAATGTTCAAAGTGCCTTCGTTCGCTAAGAAATAGGCGCGAGGAAGGTTAACTATAGAAGAGTCGCCACTGATAAGTTGTACTTCAAATATCATTTTAGAATTGAATTTCTGATAACATTTTTTCTGTTTATTTGTCTTGCTGCAGAAAGGGTTGCCGTTGACGTAAGAGACGTAACATTTATAGTGAGACAATATCCAAGGACAAAATATTTCACTCATTTCGATCCCTACATGGATATCGTAGACAGCCTATGGAAGACGTTTATGGAAAACCTCAAGAAAAGACTGGAAGTTTACCTCAAGCGACGAATTCAGAGTATATATGAAAATAGAATAGAGTTCCTAATGTACGACCAATGATGCAACTTTCGTTCTATCGAAAAGGAAGTTCACATGAAAGGAAAGATTGGTGGAGATAACACTGAAACATCAATAAAATGATAAACTAATCTATGCGTCGTTTTACTGTGGTCTAAGGGCGCACGCCTGGTATGTCGTCCCTAAAACTTTCTGGCCTATTCTGCCCAATAGTATATATTCTTTGCCAAATTCTGCATAATAAACAGTCATGGAAAAGGATGCATATTGCGAAAATTCAACAAACGGGAAGCAAGAAGTATACAAAGGATAGGGTGAAAAAAGATAGCTCTTCACTATTTGAATACAGCGCTTAGCACGAAAGCCAGAGGAGAAAACAGCGATCATGTACGCTCTCATGGACTTGATTGCTCAATAGCAGTTTATTTAGTATCAAATGAACATAGCATTGAATATCGGCCTGTTCACTCAATGTTTCAAAATAGTTGAAATCTCAATGTTCACGCCAAGATGAGGCCGCTTCTGAGCTAAAGTTGCGACAAAACAAACGTTTGTTAAATTGTAGCACCCATACTACAGTAACGAATACTCGCAAATGGTTATTACCAGAAGAAACTTGAGTGTAGGCAAAAGAAATTGCAAGGGGTAAAAGAAGGTAAATATAAAAGTCATCACCACCATATTTTTGTTTTTTACTGAATAATTCACAAAGAATGTATGCCTGAAGTGCGTCAAATTATCCTTGGCTTCTCTCAAATTGTAAAGGCTTATAAGCTCGCCAAAACTCGTTCCAAGATGTGGGTGAAATAGGGATCTAGATCCAAGATTGTGCATTCTGATATTCCTTGACTTATAATCGAAAGCATTTCTTACCAAAAGAAATTCACAGTTTCGCCGCAACGGCGAAGCAAAGAATGCGATAGCAACAAATTAGAATGTCACACGATGAACGGCAAGCAGCTCAGTACTAGCAACGCACCGCTCGAACGCAAAGGACTGGCGAAAAGAACACACACAGGACGACCGCGAACTAAGGGCCAAAGCTCGACACTTGCAGCGCACTGCTCAAACACAAGGAAGGACTCTCGAAAAGAACGCACAGGTACACAGAGGACGAGCGCGAACTAACTGCTGCGGTTGTTAATTCGTCGTGTTTGAGCAGCGTGCTGCTACCCAGACTTCAATAAAACTTCTAACTGGGCGAGTTGGTTCATAGTTAAAGGTAAAACTGGTAACCGCAAATAAACGAGACAGGGACACAAGAAGAATGAACATGGACAGGCTCTACTTTCAACTAACTTTTATTTATCTTCAACCTTCAATATATACTCATGATACAGAAAAGCGCATGAGCACGTGGTCACATGGTCACAAATCTAACCGGTTACCAAAAAAGCACCCAAAAAAGCGCGTTCACGATCAAATGATGATACGGATGTGTCGCTAACACAAGCATTCTTTCTTACAGACATATGGAACGCCTCCATCAATTCACGAGCAGTAGTATCCTTGCTCTTTGCGGTAGTATCATTGCCAGGCTTGCATGTGTGCTCCGATGTTCGCGAAGATTAAGATATTCACCATCAGCCTGTCTACGCCCACTGCAGGGCAAAGGCCTCTCCCATGTTCCGCCAATCAACCCGGTCCTGTGCTTTCTGCTGCCACGTTATACCTGCAAACTTCTTAATCTCATCTACCCACAAAATTTTCTGTCTCCCCCTCACGCGTTTGCCATCTCTTGGAATCCAGTCAGTTACCCTTAATGACCACCGGTTATCCTGCCGACGTGCTACGTGCCCGGCCCATATTCATTTCTTCTTAATTTCATCTATGATATCCTTAACCCCCGTTTGCTCCCTGACCCACAGTGCTCTCTTCCTGTCTCTTAAGGTTACACCTATCATTTTCCTTTTCATCGCTCGCTGCGCCGTCCTAAATTTAAGTTGAACCCTCTTTGTAAGTCTCCAGGTTTCTGCTGCGTAGGTAAGTACCGGTAAGATGCAACTGTTATATACCTTCTTCTTGAGTGATAGCGGTAGACTACCATTCATGATTTGGTAATGCTTGCCGCATGAGCTCCATCCCATCCTTATTCTTCTAGTTATTTCACTCTCACGGTTCGGCTCCGCGGTTACTACCTGCCGTACGCCCCTCTTTATTGGGATTCTGTTGCTTTCTTTATGGAGGACTAAAGTGGCTGTGGATCCGCTATAGATTTCTTCCATTATGTTTATATAGGCTTCGTCGATGCCCTGATTCCGCAGCGCCTGCATGACTGCTGTTGTCTTCACCGAATCAAATCCCAGGCAGCACGCCGGCATTGGACCAATCTCGGAACAACGTTGGTAAACATTGGCAGAAATATTGGTCCTGCGTTGGCTTTTGGGGGTTCGCTACACCTAAATGTGCATTGGTCCAATATTGGATGCCAATGATTTTCCAATAATGGCAAGGATGGCTGGAGCCAACATTGTCCGTCCAACATATCGCCAATAATGGCAAGGATGGCTGTAGCCAACATTGTCCGTCGTACGTATCGCCAACATTGTATAAACATTGGCAGCTCCAATGTTTTTTGCCAGCCTTTATCGTTGGCTGCACCATCGTTCTTTCTTATTCAGCGTTTCACACTGGTTCTTGCCAGCCTTTTTGTTGGCTATGTCAACATCTTTATGACATTTTTCACTGAATGTGTAGTTTAACATGAGGTAGATTTTTGTGCACGTAAATAAATGCATGTTGCCCACGCTTTTGCTTTTTGGCAAGCAGCAGGGATAATCAGCGTAGAAAAGCTGAGAGTACACACAACTTTATTCTGCATATATACATATGGCAAAGATACTGCAAGTATTGAAAATAATTTCGCATTTCACGCTTTGTTCTGCTGACCGCTTGCACAGAACCTACACTAATTACCTTGAATAACGCTCTTATATTAGAAATCGCGGAAACAGGACCACTCACAAACACACACAGCCTCCCTGTTAGCGCTTATTTAAGTTGTCAGTTCACCGAAGGTTCAAAAGGAAATGAGTGAAAAGCGAAGCGTAATGCAAAATGAAATAAATGAACATCTACATGCGAACAGACATTCGACACAGATGAAATCTATAACCATCTTGAACTACCGGAATGTTCATAGCCTATTTATTAATTAAAAGGTAACAGCGGCAAGAGCCTGAAAGACTGCAAAAACTTCAAAACTAATGAAAATTTGTGTGTTACAGATCCATCATTTCTTTGCGCGAAACGAGCGGCGAAGAGCAAATCAAAAACGGATATTTAGCTGGCGCACGACAACGCGATAAAAGAACAAAACAACAAACGCAAATGCTGAAACATCGCTAAGGGCGAGGACTTAACTAACCTGCTTCGACGCGCACAGCAAAGCCCACCACATGGGTATTCACAAAGCAACAATTTTAGAGAAAGTACGCGGTAATGTATACGTTAATAAACGCAGCACATATTTCACGTACGAAAAACACGGAAAGTAACATGCGACTAAGGAACGAAACGACTTACTGAACGCGATACGTACACAAAAATCCGGCGGAAAGTTTGCGATTTGTCAGGACACATATCGGCGCTCATCTGCGGATCGCTCTTCAAAAGTCAAAACAATCAAGTCCGATGAAGAACAGGACAGCTGCCTTCTCACTGTGGCATCGTCGTCGAATCTCCGTCCACGAGGCCACGGCTGCGGTTCGTATCCATAGAATCGCGGCATCCTGTCTCGATATCCGACTTCGTTTTTTCCCGATGACTCTTGACTGAATACTGAGGGGCGCGCGCGCGGCGCCCGCCGATGCTTGGAGCCCGAACGAGGGAAAGTAACCACCACTGACTGACGAAGAATAGCCGCCGGCCAGAAGGGGCCGAAACGCGTACGCATCTTCCGAGGTGCCGTCGTCTTCCGCGATCTCCTCACCCCCCACCCTCTCGTTTTCTAAGGCATTGAAAGCCCGGAGCCACGTTTGAACCGTCGTGGGCGGAGCAGCCGTCAAGTGACAAGTGTTTTATGACCAGCCACCCCCGCGCAACTGCCGGGAGGAGAGGATGTAAAATTCCCGAGCAAAACATGGCGTCGCGCTGCTTCTCCGGCCTCCCGATCACCGAGAACATTTGTTCGAAGTGAACACGTCTGGTTGCGTGAAGCGTTGAGAGTGCAAACATAACTCATCGCTCATCTGGATATTCCGCGGGCGATACTGTAGTCTTGGACAGCACGTCGTTGTAGCACGCACACAAAGAAGCTACAATCCTGTAATCCAACCAGTCGTGTAGCAAACACAAAAATACGTGGTGTGGTTGAAGTGACATGAAATGTTTTGATTGTTCGCCGCTAATAAAGCCGTCAGAAAAATTTCGGTGCGCGTGCGCTAAAGGCGCACAAGCGCAGAGGCCCATTGCGAAGCAGACTAGAATTCTATAGCTTCAATCAATGTAAATGCAGGGTTTTTTTTTTATACAGTTGCGTTGTGTACGCTGGCTGTATCACACAATTAACTTTTAACAAGCATTGCAAAGTGAGATGTTGTGTTGTGTTTCCTTTCTCATAGATGTATTTCCAGCAGCGCGAAACTCACTTGAAAACTTGGTACTTATTTTACATTGCTCAACATCTCTAAAACAAATTTTGTCCAACTGTTTGATATATTTGTGCCACACTAAATGCCAACTTAAAAATCAAGACCTTGTGTGCGCCAATGTTCCCTTCTTATAGAATGGAATTTCCAGTTTTGTTTGTTGACTGACAGCAATGGACTGTTTTTGCCATATTTATACAGTAAAAGCTCGTTAATTCCACAATCATTATTTCGGAAAATCTGACAATTACAACGTGTTCTCTGGTCCCGCCAAGCATGTTTATTGTTTAATGGCACCGAACTCTCGTTAATTCGGTCGTATTGGGGCGCAACCGGGTTAATTCGGACGAACCTCGGAACGCGCCGAGCGCGAAGCGCCGCAAATATGCGATGCAAAGGAGCGAAAACGGCACTCGCGGACGGCCGAAACGGCCGCTGGCTTTCAGAAATGCGGGGTCGTCATCTACAATCGCGTTGTTATACGTAATGGGTTCAGAGCACGTTTCGGATTAGGACTCGACCGGGCCGCTCCCACGTCGGAACAGAAATACCAAGTCTCTTTTGCGTCGCGGGCCCGTTGGACGGCCCATAGCTGTTCTCGAGTCCGGGGCTAGTAAAAACATGCAGCCTCCCAGTTGGACGGCGTGATGCCTTCGCCGCCGTGTAACGCGGGGCTTTTGTAGAATATTTGTAGAATAAAAGCAATGTGATAAGTAACCAGAAATCTTCTTTTAGGTGCGCTGGATGCCGGACAAAGTGATTTTCATATTAGCGTGCATGCGCAGGTGGTGGCTCGATTCGGGCTAACCTTCACTCAGTGATGGTAAAAGGAAAAAAAAAACATTCTTGCCGATATATCGTGCATATGCTTGCCAGTGTTTAAGACATTGGAGCGACAACGTGTAAGTCTGGACAATATTGTCCGGCGCGTAGCATTGGCCGTCCAATATTGTTTAACCAGTCAGATTGACTGGACAATATATCCGATCTACTGCCATTACTTAACCAATATTGTTTTACCAACGGATAAGCTGGCCCAATATTGCCATCCATACGGCCTGGTTCTGCCAATATTGTATGTACATCGGCAACCATGGACCGTTGTTGCCAACCTCAAAGAATGGCACGACCAATATTGTATGTTGGCTGGCAAAGATGGACCATTATTGGCATCCTTGTAGGCTGGCTTGCCAACATTGGTTTTATACTGGTTTGTATGGGCCATCATTGGGCCATCGTTTGCCAACGTATAAACAATATTGGACCAATGTGCTGTGCTGCCTGGGATGCCTTCTCATCTATGAAGGCATTTGATGCAGCGATGGCGTAGTCATAGAGCATCAGCCTCGCATGCAAGAGGTCCGTGGTTCGAATCCCGGTGCCAGACAGTTCCCAACCGGATTAAAAAAATCGACGTGATGACGACATTGTGTAAAAAGCCTGGGGTGCAGCCTCACTGGCGACCACAGCCAGCAATGCACTCCCTCACCAGAGCAGGATTGGCCACCCTGGTGTAGTACTTGGCCACCACCTCCCACATGAATACACCAATTAACCATCTGCCCTCAGTCCCCAGCGGCTGCGAAGCACTGACCAAGGCGGCAGTCAGACCTGCGACGCAGCAGAGGGTGCTAAGAATCTCTGGGTCTGGACAGGCCGCCATGGGAATCTGAACTTGGCTACATATAACGCTAGTACTTTATCTAGTGAGGCGAGTCTAGCTGTACTATTCGAGGAATTAGAGGGTGTTAAATGGGACGTAATAGGGCTCAGTGAGGTTAGGAGGCCACAGGAAGCCTATACAGTGCTGAAGAACGGACACGTCCTATGCTATCGTGGCTTAGAAGAGAACTAGGGGTGGGGTTCCTTATTCATAAAAATATAGCTGGCAATATAGAGGAATACTATAGCATTAATGAGAGGGTGATATGTATCGTAATTAAGTTTAACAAGAGGTACAAGATGAAGGTGGTACAGGCCTACGCGCCTACGTCCAGCCATGATGATCAACTGGTTGAACGCTTCTACGAAGACGTAGAATTAGCAATGAGTAAGGTAAAGACACAGTATACTGTACTGATGGGCGACTTTAATGCAAAGGTAGGCAAGAAGGAGGCTGGAGATCATGCACTGGGGGAATATGGCATCGGCTCTAGAAACGCCAGAGGGGAGTTACTAGCAGAGTTCTCAGAACGCAATAATTTACGGATCTTGAATACTTTCTACAGAAAACGGTTTACTCGTGGGTGGACGTCGAGGAGTCCTAATGGCGAAACTAAAAATGAAATACACTTCATAATGTGCGTCCACCCGGGCATTATACAGGATGTGGAAGCAGTTAACAAGATCCGATGCAGTGACCATAGAATGGTAAGATCTAGAATTCAACTTGACGTGAGGAAGGAGCGGCAGAAGCTGACACGCAAGAAGCCGATTAATGAACTAGCTCTGAGAGGGAAAGCACAGGAATTTAGAGTTTCACTTCAGAATAGGTACGCGACTTTAACCGAGGAAACCGACCTTAGCGTTGACGCAATGAATGATAATCTGACTAGTATCATTAAGGAGTGTGCAGTGGAAGTCGAGGGTACAGTTGTTAGACAGGACACTGGTAAGCTATCCCAAGAGACCAAAAACCTCATTAAGAAGCGTCAAGCCATGAAAGCCTCAAATGCAAGACAAAATAGAGCTGGCGGAGCTTTTGAAGTTAATCAATAGGCGTAAAGTAGCCGACATAAGAAAGTCTAATATGGACAGCATTGAGCATGCTCTAAAGAACGGAAGAAGCCTCAAAGCTATGAAGACAAAACTGTGCATAGGCAAAAATCAGATGTATGCATTAAAGGACAAGGAAGGCAAGGTCACAGCCAATATGGATAGAATAGTTGAGGTAGCGGAAAAGTTCTACAGAGATCTGTACAGCAGCCGAGACAGTGAGGATGATAACGTAAGAACCAGTAATAGCCCAGAGGAATCTGACATCCCACCAGCATTTACAGGAGAAGTAAAGAAAGCCCTAAAGGGAATGCGAATAGGCAAAGCTGCTGGTGAGGATCAGGTAACATCAGACCTGTTGAAAGACGGCGGAGAGATTATGTTAGAAAAACTGGCCACCCTGTATACGAAGTGTCTCTCGACGGGGAGGATACCAGAATCTTGCAAGAATGCCAACATCATCTTGATCCATAAGAAAGGGGACGACAAGGACCTAAAAAATTACAGGCGCATAAGCTTACTGTCCGTTGTCTACAAGCTATTTACAAAAGTAATTGCTAACAGAATTACTACGACATTAGAGTTCAATCAACCAAAGGACCAGGCAGGATTTCGTACAGGCTTCTCAACAATAGACCATATTCATACTATCAATCAGGTGATAGAGAAATGCGCGGAATACAACCAACCCCTGTATATAGCATTCATAGATTAAGATATTAGGCAGGAGCAAAGATACTACCGCCCGTGAACTGATGGAGGCGTTCCATATGTCTGTAAGAAAGAATGCTTGTGTTAGTGACACATCCGTATCATTATTTGATAGTGCACGCGCCTTTTTTCGTGCTTTTTTGGTAACCAGTTAGATTTCTGACCATGGGACCACGTGCTCATGCGCTTTTCTGTATCATGAGTATATATTGAAGGTTGAAGATAAGTAAAAGTTAGTTGAAAGTAGCGCCTGTCCATGTTCATTCTTCTTGTGTCCCTGTCTTGTTTATTTGCGCTTACCAGTTTTACCTTCAACCCAAACTTCTTTTTCTTTAAAACTGCGGCACGTGGAGTGACCCCTTCGCGTCTCCTGCACCGCGGTGGGGTTAGACGCATCGTTTACTCGGCGTTGCACATCGTCAGTGGCTACGCAAAGGGGCCGCCTTTTAGTGCGCATCTGAAGAAAATTTAGGAGCCTTGCTTTAGGCGCGGCCTTTGGGCAATATCACGGGTGATACTACGCACATTGAATCACCTCCGAGCTCTGCGTGTGTGCAGTTAGCGCTAAATGGTGTATATAAATAACTCGCCGCTGTTATACTAAACAGCCGGAGGTGCATGGCCGAGTTGTTTAAGGCAGCATGCTGCGGAGCGAGGGGTCGAAGGTTGAAATCCCGGTGGTGCACTTCGGAAATGTTTTTCTTCTGATTTATTTTTCTTTGTGGCTTTAATTTTATATTCATACATATACATATCCGGAACATGAGGCGTCGACAGACGGCGACGGCAAAAAGCAGCCGAGAGTGTCTATATAATTGCTATCGCAATGAAAACTGTGCGCATTTCACTTCGATTTTAATGACTAAACCGCAGTCTAATATTATCCAGTTTTATCATTTCATCCAGGCTGATGACACATGTATAATATGCATTTTAACTTCTGCTTTTATTCTTTCCAAGCGTCTCCTATATTTAGGAACCTTGAAGCATCCGTTGCGACTTTTTAATCTGTTTTAAGTACTGTATTGATGATCTCGTAGTCCTAAATTCTAAAAACAACCTTATGATGCCTTTGACAAATCGCAGCACACTACAACCATCACGTAATGCCCATCGTTTGAGACAGCCTAGGAAACCTTGTAACACCTTGCGACCCTGGCTGTATTGTTCGCTTTAAAGGGCACCTGCAACACGTTTTCAGTTGTGGTCAGACAACCCTGCTGATAGGTAGTCGAGGCTCCTGAGAACACGCGATCTAAGCATTATAGCGCAGCACGCGGCCTACAATTCACAATTCTCAAAGTCACTTAGAAATCATTCCTTCTCTCAAGAAACGATGCCATAAACTCAAATGATTGTGCCATAAACCCCAGGTACACGGCCATTGGTTGACTCGAGCATCATAAGCTGCTTAGGTGCTGCAGCCGCCGCCGGACGTTGCCTCGTGCCCGCGTGCACCTGTGTCCCTCGATGCTTGCGCCCCTTAGAGTGTTCCATTCTTTCAAGGGCCTGATGCCGCCGCGACGCCATTTCTGGCCCCGCGTCTCGCGCCTCTCAGCGCAGCTGCCATAGAGCGGTAAGACGGCGGCAAGACGCCCTGGGCTCAAATATGGCAGCCGCGTCACTGTAGACGCCACAGATGCCTCACCCTAAAGCGGACAAAGCGCGCATCAAGGGGCCCTAGCGTGCACGCTCGCGATCACACTAAAAAGAAAAAAGAAAGTGCTCACGGTCATGATGCGTGCAGATGGACGAATGTATCTTCATTCCCTCTTGTCATCAGAGCCCCCCTCGCCCCCCCCCCCCCTCGCGAGTAGCTTTCAGTGCACTCACTGGCACGAAAGGAGAGAGAAAGCGATTGAAGCGTGCAAAAAATGCCTGTAACTCTGTTCGTACTAGACCGATTCTAAATATTTTTTGTGGCAGTCAATTCATGAGGCTAAATAGTGCGACACTGAATCCGCCAGAAAATGCGGCGCCCGCTTAGGGCACGACGGCCACCCTGTGCTGCATAAGCCACCTTTTGATCGAAAGTAGAGAAAATCAACCTAACAAGTCACTCCGTGAGCGAAATGAAAAAGGGTACGCCAATTTCCGTCGTCTGATTTTATGTTGAATTTGGAAGTTACCATACCATCTATTTGCATGTGTCAATCTCCAATTTTTGTTGGATTCATATCAGGACGACACAAGGAACGCATCGCAACGTAAATCTACGTAGGGTAAATTTGGGCGCAGAGCCTTTTTAGCAACGATCTTTCCTTAGGGTAAAGAAAAAGCCGTGCAATGAGGTACAAGTAGCTCTGTAGGTATAAGACACAATATGTTCTAAAGCATGCTTGTGCTTTACAAGCCAGCCGTTACATAACAGGTGTGCTCGCATGTCGACAAAAGAAGACCCCGTCTTCTACATCTGTATTCTACGGCCACCTGTTCAAATACAACTGTACCTGTAGTTTGAATCAAAATCCTTAACATCTGCTTCTGCACCTTAAGGCCGGACCGTTGAAGTATAGTAATCTGAAATCAGAAAATGTAAGAATCCGTACGTTGAATCTGTGCTGTGAAAAAATGCTGTGCACATTGCCTCCACAAACGCGTTCCTTTTGTGAGCAGCAGTTGCTGCTCACAAACAGCAAAGCAATTGTTGGTGAAGACGCCTCCTGGAATGATACATCGCAAATATGCTATAAGCACCAACAAAATTTAGTTTATAAATTTGTTCAGTAGCACACTCTAATGGATAATAATGTGACTTCATACTTCATTAAAGGACGCAAGAAGGTAGGCTATAACTGAAAGTATTTATGAACTTGACAAACAGGCTGCCTACAAGGTGCAACGCCAATGTTTTTTCCGCGCCCGGTGTGGCGTAAGTAAGGCTCGTTCATGCGATTGAAGAAGCAAAGCAATGCCATTGCGCAAAATAAGCATTTAGTGTTATATTGCTGAACCAAACAAAAAATTTAAAACCATACGGAAGTACAGTCTGTTAGATATGGCGGGCCGCGCATGGCTGCTAACAATGGCTTATTTTGAATCGAAAGTTCTATTTTGCCCACCAAGTGTCCGGGGCAAGAAAATCTCGTTCGCATGAAAAACCCGTTACATATAGAAGGGCTCAGAGGCGTAGTCGTGCGCAGGGGTCCCCTTCAGGGGTGGGCGAAGGTATGTCGCCGCGCCCCCCCTCCCAAATATGTCAATGTATGGCGCCGACATTGCACCCCCCCCCCCGAGTCGCAGCGCCCCGCTCCCTATTATACCAATGTGTAGGGCTCACTTCGCACCCCCCTTCTAGGTGAATAGGGGGCACGGCCGCCCCCCCCCCCTGCCCCCCCCCCCCCCCCTGTGCGCACGCCTATGCTCAGAGAGATAGAATCGCGTAGCGTGGGGAACAGAAAATTTCAAAACACATGGTTGGTTCCGCCATCACAGGAATCGGTACAACACGAAAGTGAAACTTGTCCTCAGTGAAGTCGTTGAATGTTTACTGCATATTGATAAAACAAGGCTTGTTCAATGTCTGTTAGGGTTTGCAGCTATAGCGCCGTTTAACGCGGGTGCACCCAAGTTGAAGCTTGGTGGCACATCTTCATCCCGACGACTAACGTCCATGATCAACGATTAGACAAACCTTTGTGGTAGCTGCAGTAGTTAACGGTAAGAGCGTAGCCGGAGATTGCGGTGTGACAGCCAGAAGAACGTCGGCTGAGGTGGCCATCCCGCGGCAAGTTAAAAAATAAGCAGAACAGCCCGGCAGGACTAGAAGAAAACGCAACGCGCGTTTTGTCTCCCCTCTACTGAAAATTCCTATATATACAGGACCCATACATATGATGTTATTGGATACACATTGTATAGGGGATACGGCTTTATAGGTGATACAGGTTTATAGGTGATACAGGTTTATAGGTGATATAGGTTGTATAGGTGATATAGGTCGTATACAGGTAGGTTATAGGTAATACAGGTAGGTTGATTATATGGGTGTTACAGGTGATATGGGTAAGATGGGCCGAATCAGCGATTTGGGTCACAAATGACGTGCAGCAAAGGAACATACTGATAAAGACATGCCAGTTTATGAAGCGTGTAATAAAAGCAAATATATACAGCAATTCAAGCTGTAATGATATCTCGCAGCAGTCTAATTATAAGAATGTAAGAATTCACTGTTGCACTTACAGATATACTTGAAGAAAAACGATCAGGCAAGAATATTTGGTAACTGATTATTTAAATCTTTGAGCATCTCCGCAATGAAACGGCACCATACACGCACATGCACAGTGATGCAGGTGCTGTGATTTCTTCATTGTGTAAGCCGCAGCGGACCTTCGGTGTTCTGTAAAGTGTTCAAGTCAAAATGGAAAACACAGATCTGTTAAAATCTATATTTATTTTTACGAAGACTCTAATAGGGACGAATGCCATCATTTAGTTGGCGTACCGCCTGTTTCCGAATAACCAGGGCAAGGCCTGCCTGTAAGAAATAAAAAAAAGAGAGAAAATCTTATCATAAAAAATAAAATAGGTAGAAGAGGAGGGTTTAATAATGTAAACCACAATAGTTACGTAGGTGCATACTGATACAACATCCAACGCACAATACTTTTTTTCAGTTTTCATGACTTTCGAGTAGAACGTACGAAGGCAGTGAAAATGATAAACTTACCTTCAAAGATAATCAACAGAGGCGCGTTGTTTGGAGATCAAAGCAAATACAGAAAATGTCGATGGCACATCATAGTGACGGTATCTGTCTCTGCAGCTTTGCAGAAGGGAAGCTGCGATGGAGTCTTGCATGTAGGCTGAGGTGTCCATTTTTCCGCAGTAGAGTTGCGATGCTGGGTCTGGTGAACAACCGTTCCGCCGAAACAAACTTCCATGTACGGCCACAATTGCAGCACATGAGCGAAGTATGTTCTTCACTCTTTCGCTGATAGCCTGTGCACATCGCGGTACTCGATGTCCACGAAATCAGAGCAAGAGAGATCGCAAGTGACGAACACGATCCGCACTCGTGACGCTTCTTCAGTGGTTATTAGGGAAAGGAAAAAAGGCACCTAATTTCTGTCTGCCTATAGGCGACACGGCGCAGTGCCTTGTAGGGGTGGGGGTAAGGAGGGAATAAAAGAAAAGTAGGAAAATAGAGAGAAAAGTGATAGGAGAACATCCATCCAACGAAGAGAAAGAGGACAGGAAAGATGGGGAAACGGTCACGGGAGTTCAGGGACGGGTCCGCGAAACACAGCTAGAGGCACGGTGCACAACATCGGCGAAGCGGCGAAGGCCCCGTCGATGAGCGGCGCACGGCATAGCGGGCGAGGAGTCCGTCATGGGGCGCCGGTCAGCGAGAGGTACGAGGAGTAATCCAGGACATCGCGGTCGGCACGTCCGTCTTGCTTGAAATCAAGCGAGCGAATCACCGTGACGCTAGTGAGCAATTCTGAAGAAGAAAGTGCGGCGCGGAGGGATACACAACAAGAGCTAAAGTGACTAAAGTGGTTTTCGCAGTAACGTATCAGGGCTCTGACATTTTCTCTCCTTTGAACTGCGGCCACCGTGACCTTCAGGTCAGCAGTCAAGCACCTTAACCACTAGGCCACTGCGGCGGGTGACACCGAATAGTTATGACAGTTAAATTCAGTGCCTATGGAAAATCGCGTAAAATGGCTCGTCGGGACGCTCATGAGAAAAACGGAGCACTTGGTATAACACGGCTGCTAAAGTAGCTTTGCTAACATATTCAAGATGGCTTTTAATAATTTACTTTAATATAATACAAGCTCAATATCGCTTTTTTACTTAGTAGTAAGCAGAATGCTTGTTACTGTATACTCCACGCGCGCACGGTGTATTAAATGCTTGTTACCGAGCATAACTCGGAACACTGTTTCGCAAATAAACGTTTATTACTCTCCCTCTCTCTCAACATCGCCTTCACATAAATCTAAATTCATTTGCAATATAGGCATCTAAACATTTAGCAGAAATGACGCAGACAGGTAAAAGTAAGAATAAAGAAAAGAGCTAAACTTGGAGTGTGCATAACTGGGCTGGTTGGTACATGATGAAGACGAGAGAAAACAGCGTTAAAAACGGGACGGAGACGAAGAACGACTGACACAAGCGCTGAACTAACTACCACTGGTTTATTGCTCGGATATGCAATATATACGGAAGCACTGCGCAGAATAACAACAAAAACACAGTAACTGCGCAATGCGCAAAGAAGGGTGAGAAGTCATCATAATAGAAGCGTCGGCAAAACAGGCTGTCATGTTTTGGACAAGTAATTAAGTTCACACTTATGCGCAGTTACTGTGTTTTTGTTGTTGTTCTGTGCAGTGCTTCCGTATATATTGCATATCCAAGCAATAAACCAGTGGTTGTTAGTTCAGCGCTTGTGCCTGTCGTTCTTATTCTTCGTCCCGTGTTTAGCGCTGTTTGCTCTCGCCTTACCCTAACTTGGCACAACGTTAAATACATATTGCAGTAGGCAGACCGAAAAACTTAACGCATCTTCGCACTTGTGATGCCAAGCGTGAGAGAAGTGCGGAGCTGGGCAGCCTTCTTTGTTTTTCATCTGTTTTCTCTTTCTTTCCTCCTCTCTTACTTTCTTTTTCTCTTTCGCCGTCTTTTCAATTTTTTTCCCTTTTATTTCTATCTTTTTCTCTCTTTTCCTTTTTCTCGCATGCTTCCTCTTTTTTTTTCTATGTTCATACGTGGTTTTGCCTGCGTTATACGCCAAACGATGACAGCATACGACAGCTCGGGCCCCTAAAGTGTTCCGTACTTAACAAAAGAACAATATAGAGACATAGGTAATGTATTAGATGGGAAAGCAGGACAGCTAAGAAAGAGCTCGTGCTAACAATCAAATTTTGATTTTACAACTCTTTGAATAAAAGAAAAAGAGTCGTACGCCAATATAGCGTGTGATAGGTTAATGCTTGCTCTGTTATCGGCATCAGTACCGGTGGTGCTATGGCTGTTAGAATCTTGTTTCATATAAGTCACACTCAGTGCATCAAGGTCAAACTTACATCCACGAGATCCTTCAAATCGCTGATGTGTGAAAGCCTCGAGACGCAAAGCAACCCCCCATATTTGCATTCTTCAGACTTCGTCACGAAGCGCCACACAAAAGAAACTTCGATAATGACACTATAGCGGCATCAGAATTTGTGCTAGAGATGCCGCCTGCATTGCAGTATGCGGCACAGGACAACGGTTAAGTGCCGTGGGTCATGGCATTCACAACTAAAAAAAAAGAGAAACAAAAAGGTCAAGGCTGGGCCTTGACCTTCACTAGCTTATTTGCCGATACGACGCGAGCGTCACCACGCGGCTCTGATCCACCAATAGAGACGTTCAGCTCTTATCGCTTATCCTCGCTGGAAAGCTCTGGTGGAAAGATAAAATAATGTCACTGCCTGTGGTTTTACTCTGATGACGTAGTGGCGGCAGTATCAGCTTAAGAAGCGGAATTCCGCCAACATTTATTGTTTCGCACGGTGGTTGTGCGATCGCAGTATCTTGTATCTCAAGATACACGATATGTTCTTCAATGCAGCAGAAATACAGATACAGATACACGTCTTGCGAGAGGTATCGAGATACAGATACGAGATGCCCGAAGAGTATCTAAGATAGTATCTAAGATACATGTATCTTCGATACCGCCCAGCACTGCCCTGCACGATGGGGAGATGGCAATCCTGCTCCTACTTGACCAACACTTTTTGCGCAAAATTTTCCCAGACAACGGACGAAACAGACACGGACGGGCGCAAACTTCCAACTGATTTTATTATCAACAGTGACATATATATATACACAAATATGTCCTACTTGACGTTCAGTTAGCCTTCGGCTCGCTCCCCCACGCGTCCATCATCAGTGCTGTGCGCGCACTCGGTGTTGAGGGCAGACTCTTGAACTATCTGCAAGCCTTCCTCACTGACCGGACGTTTTGTGTGCGCGTGGGGAGAGTGACAAGCTCACCGCGCTCCGCCCACTCTGGTGTACCACTGGGCAGTTTCCTAAGCCCGTTTCTGTTGAACCTGGTTCTCGCGCCACTCGTGAAGTGCCTCCCAGACGACTCTATGCCGACGACGTCGCGCTGTACGTGCGCGGCCCCACTCGCAAGTGCATTGCTGTGCGAGAACGCATCCAGACAGCTCTAGAGCGCGTCGTTGCCTTTTTGGAGGGTGTTGGCCTGGCGCTCTCTCCAACGCAGACTGAGGCGCTCTTGGTTCACCCCAGGGCTGCTCCGCGCCGCCATCTCCCGTGTCTACAGCTCCACGGTGCACCGATCGCCTGGCAAAGCTGCGTGCGCTACCTCGGGCTCACGATCGACAACCGGCTACGGTGGCTGCTCGCTGTCAAGCTCATTCGCCAGGCCGCCCGTCGTGTCGAGACCTGCGTGCGCCGACTTCTCGCCCGGGGTGACGGCTGCCCCCCCGCCTATGCTTGCAACATCCACGAGGCAATCGCACTTTCGGCAGTGCATTACGCCCTTCCATTGTGCAGTGTGCGGGAGGTGCAGTGGCGCGCGTTGGAGCGGGACTACCTTCGTGCGATCCGCACGTGCCACGGTCTTCCCCGCAGCTCTCGTGTGGCAGAAGCACTTGCGGAAGCTCGCGCGTGGCCTGTGCCATTAACATCCGACATGCGCGCCCTCTGCCACGTGG
Organism: Rhipicephalus sanguineus; assembly: GCF_013339695.2. NCBI lineage: Eukaryota > Metazoa > Arthropoda > Arachnida > Ixodida > Ixodidae > Rhipicephalus > Rhipicephalus sanguineus. The sequence goes on along the minus strand of NC_051181.1, from coordinate 87,079,087 downwards.
AGCGCCTTCACCGAGCCCCGGATGCCGGCCCCCTACTCACTAGACAGCGTGCAGTGCCCAATTCGCGCGTCGGCCGAATCCTCGACATCTACGACAGTGTGGTGGTTGACGAACCGACGCCCCCTGCACGCTGACCCGCCCCTCATTATAGCGAGCCCCTGCCAGTTTCCCTCGAGCTCTCTGGTGTCCGCTCCAAGCGCATCACCCCTCGCTGTGCCATCGCGCAGGAAGCCTCAGCACCAATGCACGAGGACCTCGCCGGCAGGATCCACGTCTTCTCCGACGGGTCTGTCCTACAGGACCGCTCCGCTGCTACAGCCTGCGTCTCCCCCGAGCTCGGCACTGAGTTCCAGCGACGCCTCAGCTACTGTGCTTCTTCCAACACAGCCGAACTGGTGGGTCTGCAGTTGGCTGCCGATCTCCTTCGCGACTCGCCGGCTGTCACGAGCGCAGTTATTTTCTGCGACTCTAAACCAGCCTTGCGCCAGCTCGCGAGGGAGGACTCCGGCGCACAACATGCACAGCGCGTTGCCCAGAGTCTCCTGGCACTTCGGGAGAGTGGTTGCGACGTTGTTTTGCAGTGGCGCCATCCCACGTTGGCATCGCAGGCAACGAGGCGGCGGACGAGCTCACAAACCGAGCACACTCCGCCGCGGCCCCGCTGACGGTGCTGCCCTTAAGGCCCTAGTCCACTTCCTTGAGGACGCGAACCTAATCGAACGTGTTTTCTAGCCGCTCGATACGGTGAACTAGCGCCTCTCCTCCTGCCTATTTGCGAGCTACAACCTTTCTATTTTTTTTCTTTTTCTTTCCTTTTCCTTTTCCCCTTTATCCTATTTTCTTCTTTACCCCTCACTCACTCTTTCATTCCATCCCCCGCGAGTGTATCGGTTAAGGTGTCCTCATTGAGAGACAGTTATAGTGCACTCCTCCCCCTCTTTCCCACCGTCTTCCTCCTTTCCATATAAAGAAATAAAGAATCACGCATGCATGGCTATGCTGTACAAGGAGCTGTTTGGCACATGCCCACTTTCTGTGACGTTCTTGACGCGATCCAGTGTAACAAGAAGCTGAAGAAGCTGCGCTGTTAGTATTTTATTGCAGTAAGAAGTCGGAGTATTTAATCACACGTCATAAACAGTAGGATAAAACAGTTTGCAAATGTTCTTACAAAAGTTATAGAATGACTGAAAATGCTGGTTGAAGCAAAACTTGTTGCAGACTAGTTGGTTCATACTTGTAAACTCGACTTGCTGCGACTTGTAACTCGACGCAACCTGCTGGTTGCGCAGCAAGTCGAGTTTACATGCTGGTTGAAGTTTCAGCCTTAAATATGATGAGTAACCTAAGCGGTAGCTTTGTAAGCAACAAGCTCTAGCAACGCAAGGAGATAGCCGGTACAGTTGAGGTTAGGCATAAATTTAAAGAAATTATTATAATGGAATTGGCACATGATATCGCAAACAGGAGCCAAAAAAATAATGCTAGCACTTATGCGAATTGCAACTGTACAAGGCGAAATAGTTAAAAGTATGCCAGAATTGTGGCAACACATCACGAGAGTGCAATATGCAACATCAAGTCGAAAAATGTCCAATAGTACCGCAAAAAAGGCAGTTCACGTAACTAACTAAGCAGATGCAATTATCCAGACCAATATTTGAGAAGTTCTTTGATGCAGCCCCCACTAAGCACCGCAGTTCACACGCTTGAGTAAATTGTGCCAATACACACGTACGGAAAGGAGAGAAGTCTGTATCAAGAGATAATAAAAGTATGAGAATAAACTAAACGAAAAGGCCCGATGGATAAATCTTAAGAAGCATGAATACGACACTGAATGGTTTCTTGAACACAGATAGCCATGAACAGAAGCACCTTTCCGTAGTTTTTTGGAAAGGGTCACTATTTTTTTACTTTCTGCCTGTTTAAAGAAAAGCCGAGTAGTCCTGCATTATTAAGGGTAGAATTTTTGTACTACTTTAAAAGAAAGCGCCTTCCCTATTGAAACGTTCCTTATGGCACTCCAATAATTCCGTATGTTTTTGTAAGAGTCTTGCGGAAACAGATGGAAAATTTGTGAAAAATATGCGAAAAATATATGGTGTGGAACATATGGAATTATTGAAATGGCGTGCTAAACGTTTCAATAGTATTCCGTAATTTCACAGATGCTTTTGCGGCATTTTGTGAAATCGAAAATTTTTTGCTCTTTGTGCGCATATTGGTCGTCAAAGTACGGAAATTTTTTACAGTCTAACAAAGCGGTGGTGCTAACAATCCCATGTGGCGCCAGGTACATTTCGCATGTAAGACTCTGCTTTGCGTTATTTGTGCGACCAGGTTATTACGATAAAGCATTTAGGTACCTTGGTACTACCCAAACGCGTAGCTGCATCTCGCTGCAAAACGACCGTGTCATCGTCCGATCGGATTTTGAAAACTCGCACTTTGGCCTCAAGCGCGAAGCAACGAAGGCGAAAGCAGCAAATGGCAATGTTATACGAAGTAAGGCTAGCAGCTAGCTCCTTTGGGATCTGATTTGGCGTATCCCTAGAAAACGCTGGCGTAAGGGAATACGGCCGCTGCAATAGGCGCCTCTGTGATGTATATCCCTGGAACGCGAAGTGTTCACGGCGCAGCACGTACGAGCCCTTTGTTGATCATTGTCGAGATAGCGCGCGCTCCACCGTGCGGAACGTAGCCTGTATGAACAAAGTTCGCAGTTTCTGCACGAGTAACGCAGCCTTCCTTCCGGCATCCCTCCAGGTGCCTTCGCGCGACGGAAATGGCCAGCGCATTGCAACTTTTTTTTTTTGTTGCGACCGGCTGCAGCTCTCGCAAACTTTCACTTGCACACAGTGTATAGGGCGCGAGTGGCGATGTTATCGATTTGGACTTTATGCGTAACATGACGACGACGGCAGAAATTTGCCTCAAGTGCCCACGTAATTGCTACAACACTGAAAATGTACTTCTTATAAAACATCCTTATCGTCGTCGCTATCATCGTGCGCCGAATTCGTACATAAGCATGTGTCTAAACGCAAACAAGTAGTGCTGAAAAACAATAGGTGGATAGCAAAACGGCGCGTCGTCTGCTACAGCACTTCCGGTTCTAGGAACAGTCAAGGCTCAGCTCTTCGCTGCTTCAAGTTGTGTGCGGTTCAGTGTAATCGGGGAGGAGGCAAGATAACTGGTAACAACCGCGTCGCAGAAAGTACGCGTTTTCTCCCCGATTACACTGAACGGCGCACACCTTGAAACAGCGAAGAGCTTGGCATCGAACCGGAAGACGTCATTTTGCTATCCACCTATTTCATTTTAGATCCCACTTTGCCTCTTTGTTTTTATCGGACGCTGAAACGTTTTCGTATTACACGTGGTCGCGGTCGTTCGGCGGTTATATTTCCTCAAAAACATCATCATTCTTTCTGCACACATGTCCAAGGTCCAAGGTCACAACTTTCGCAGCCCTCTCCTGACGTTTTTGTTGATGGTTATCACGAGAAGTTTACAAAAGCAGCGACACTTAGTTTACTTTTAGGCCGTCTGTGTACTGTCAAAGTTTGTCATCTCATTTCTTGCAAGCACGCAAAGCTCGCGTTAGGGTCAGTTTACTTTCCCACTTTGGTGTGCGCAGTTTTGGAGCCTTTCGTGTTAATGATATATTCTAAAGTTTTGCCTGCCAAAACCGCGACATCATTAGGAGGCATACCATTTTGGGGGACTCTGGGTAATTTCCACCCCAAGGGCTTCTTAGAGGGACACTAAAGAGAAACAATGAATCTGTTTAGATTGATAAATTGTGGTCTGAGACCTGTAATGTCGTTAATTTCGGTATCATAGGTGTAATAATAAGAGTAGAAAATCTAGTTCGAAGTATCGTTTTGTAATATCGCGCGGAAATCTCCACGCGTGACGTCAGGGATTCCAAAGTGTATTTATCGTATTTTTCTGCCATTGGCTCAACAAAATTACTCCAAACTTGATATGTTAAGCCTATGGCCCTCCTCAGAGGACAATGTACTTCATTTTTACCAATTAGGGACTACGTAGTCCCTAGTAGGCGCCGTCAAAGCATGTGACGTCACGGCGAATGGTGCGGAAACTTCAAGGTGGCGTCACCACCCACATTTTGTTTTTGCGCGTTTTCTCGCTTACTAAGCGTCTTCTCCCAGCAAGCGCGGTGTTTTTGTTATCGTGAAAGAGTACTTCACTAATATGAGAAAAATCGTTTCGCTCTTTAGTGTCCCTTTAAGAGTACATTGACATTACGGTGTAAACGGGCCTCTGGCATTACGCCTCCATTGAAATGCGACCGCCGCGGCCTGGATGGGTCAATAGCCGAGCACCGTAACAACTATGCCACTACGGCGGCAAACATCACAGGTGTTGCCGACAAGGGTCGCTTTTGTATATATGGCCTGGATCAGAGGTAAGGCTCAGACCAACTGACCTAAATTACTACATAAGGACTGCGCACGTTGAAATTTAACTTACGAAGCAGTAAACTTACTCGTGGAAAACAAACATAATAAAAAATGCTGTTGGTAGTCACTTCCCATATGTTGTGTGCCTTTATAATGGTCTCTTTTTCGTTATCTCCCGAGTCTTCCGGCACACATTTTCAGGCACACCTGGTGGCCTAGCTTTCTAGAATGATGTACTGTGGGAATGTTTTCTGTGTTTGTTCTAAGTGCAGGATAGTATAACGGAAACAAATGCTGTTGGGAAAATTTATGATATCATTGTCCTAGAAAAAATTTCCACTGTCTCTATGCGCAACGCGTTTGCAGCAGCTGTGCGCTGCACATTACGACGTGCACCATGGAAAACTCTCGGTTTTCTCTTTTTACATTATTCAGCCTGCGATCTCTGTCAGAGTTGTGTCAGAGTTGTTCCTGCCCCATGTGAATGCGGAGTCCTAGAACTTGAGGCGGAATACCAAGCCGTGGCTACCACGCGAGAGCATCGCCTCCTTTCGGTAGGTTCCGGTCTGCATCTCACGTCGCGATGAATCGAAACCGATTCGCGCAATTTTTTCTTAGTCGACTTTAAGTTACGAAGGCTCAGAGAGTCTATGCCCGATCTACAAAATATAGGTTAAATCATAGCCACTTCGTCCTCGGGAGAGAAGGTTGCAGCGTTTATTTCGTCTCCTTTCTCTAATTCGTTACAACATATGCCCCTCATGAGAAATCCTTCCAATAACAAATTAAAGACACGCCTTACAAGGAGGTGGATAAAAAAAGTGTGCTTTAGAGGTAATGTAGAGGGAGTCTCTTCCAGTTATTGTTGACCGTGCCTATATCGTTTACACAACGACATTACCCATCAAGGACGTGAAGTAAATATAATTCAGGGCTGTTTCTCACTCTAAAAGGAGTCATTTGTGAGAAACACGTCAGAGATTATAACAAAAAGTAACGCTCTAGCGTGGATGTGACTTCGGCCTAATTTTTGCCTCTTCGATGGCTTTAAGGTGAGCATAAATATAATTATCAAAGCATTTTTCACTTGACCAAGGTACTGCTTCCATGTCTACTATTGAATCGTCGATTTTGAGCTCAGCATCTCACCACCATAGCGAGTAAACACAGAAGCAATTACAAGGAGTGAAAATCATTTTTATTCACTGCACCCTAAGGATAGGGAATGCTTTAAAGCATCAACAGGTGTCATAACGCTAGCAGACAAGGACGAGGAAGACACAATGGGACAAGAGCTGACTATCAAATGAATGTTTATTGTCAAGGCAACATTATCTGTACATCCGCACACAGAAGAAGGCCCAATCACAAACTTGCCGCGTCCAGAAAGGCGAATTCATTTGCAGTCAGCGCCACCGAAGGGCACCTCAGACATCTCTTACCGGCTCCCGCTACCAGGGTGGCTTCAACAATCCCTCGCCTATTTTTATCGGCATTCCTACTGACAACGGTGCACCCTTTTAACAGAGCTTCGCATTCACAATCACTACAATGCACAGACAAGTGACCATACCGATATCGGCCCAACTTCTGCTTGTGTTCTCTTAGCCTATCGTTTAGGCATATACCCGACAGTCTAATGTAAAATGTTTCGCAAGAAAACGAGAAGTGGCGCATCGCATTGTTTACAACATGAGACAAATGGAGACTGATGTTTCTGTACACATCCTGCACGTATCTTGGCTAACGGGTCTGTGGTCGTTTCCTTGCGCGAAAGTTTGCATTGGACAGTCGGGGAGTTGCCTAAACGATAGCCTAAGAGAACACAAGCAGAAGTTGGGCCGATATCGGGAAGGTCACTTGTCTGTACATTGTAGTGCTTGCGTATGCGAAGCTTTGTTAAAAGAGTGCACCGTTATGCATAGGAATGCCGATAAAAATGCGGCAGAGATTGTTGATGCCGCCCTGATAACGGGGGCCGGTAATAAATGTCTCAGCTGCCCTTCGGTGGCGCTGACTGCTATTGAAATTGCCTTTGTGGAGGCGGCAGGTTTGTGATTGGGCCTTCTTCTGTGTACGGCTCTACAGATACTCCTGCCTCTGACAATAAACATTCAGTTGGAAGTTAGCGCTCGTCCCGTCGTGCCTTTCTCGTCCTTGTCTGCTAGCGCTATGACACCTTTTCATGAATTTAACCAACTTGCCCTGAAAGTCATACTGACAAACTTTATTGCTTTAAAATGATGATCGTGTTGAATTTATGAGCTGAAACCATATAGGTATCTGCGCCAACACGAATCGAGTGTGCACTTAAGTTCATATTCTTCCTCATCGAAAGTGTACATAGTGAACACGTGTGCATGTAGTTACTTTTTCTTCTATGGGATTATTTTTAACCATTTCTCATTACCACATTTACTGTGGGCTTGATCTTTCTACTTAGCTCATCCTAACATGCGCAATCCCAGAGTTTTCTACGACAGTTGCATCTGTAGGTCTATTAAATGCGAAGCATTTCTTAGCGAACTTCTGCGACTTTGAGCGTATCATCTATCTATCTATCTATCTATCTATCTATCTATCTATCTATCTATCTATCTATCTATCTATCTATCTATCTATCTATCTATCTATCTATCTATCTATCTATCTATCTATCTATCTATCTATCTATCTATCTATCTATCTATCTATCTATCTATCTATCTATCTTTTTTAAAAGGAGCATGGGCACTGTCCATATACATGTTTTAATTATTGAAAAGTAAGGAGCTACTTTCAACATAATAATTATGCGCCCTACTATGGCAGAACGGTAAGCTCTCTATAAAAGAAAACCTCAGCAATCCGTTGAGTCACCATACAGGCAACAGAAGCTTGCGCGAGCCCACAAATGAAAGTGCCGTAGAAGTCATGGTTAGTGCCTTCATATTTCGGCATTGCATAGGACTGACAACCATGCAGAAAGTGCAGGGAAAATTACAAGACTAACCGGTCGCTCTTCACTTTGTACGCGATCACATTTTTTCCCTTTAACAATCAATATTTTGCCAGTGTATTAGAAGAGCCACGTTGAAGTCACTTTGGATCCTCATGCAACAAATGTGTTCCACAGATCCTATAACTAGCTGTTGAGCTGCAAACCATGTGCATTACTACAATTTCATGCCATGCGCAGAAAACGTCGAAGTAACACTATACATATGCTATTTAGTCGAAAAGCGTGGAGTTGCATCTGTCACAGGAAACGCGCAATTTTTAACACGACTCTTTTTTTTCTGTGCAAAAGGTATGGCACTCTCACGTACAGCAGATGCGCTGAAGGCTGCAGCGATGGTGTGCACGGTTGTGGCTGCAGCCGAAATCTTCAGCCTGAAGTCACTGCAATCACAAAAGTATAAGCGTTGCACGATTATAGACATTGCGTACTTGGTGAGTATTCACGCAGGACAATGCGTTTAAAGTTTACGAAATATTCGCATATTGACGTTTTTCGTGGCTTTTTACATGATGTGGCTATGATTAAAGTATCGCGCTATTTTTAGAGTAACAATATTTAAGCCTCTGCGGAGCTTTCTCGCGGCATTCCAAACCAGCAATCTGGCAAACAACGCAATTGAATTCCAGTTGTGAGTGCCTATATCCAGGACAAGTTAAGTAATCGTGCTTAGAAGGTCCCGATGATCCCTTTTCGTTACTTTTTAGGAGAAATCTTGAAATCTTTGTGATTGAAGGTCGCTTTGTGAGCTACAAAAGAGTACACGAATCACAAAAACCAGCCACGCGCCTCAGAGATCCCTGGCGCGTGATCTGCGCGTTCTTTTTCGTCTCTACCCCATTCTGCTGATTTAAAAAATATAGTTAACTCCGTTCGCCTTACTTTTCACTTCCTCTTTGCGAAAGCGTGAAGCCGAGGCGTTAGCGACGAAGATAACATAGACGATACTCTGTCGCAGCATACGATGAATTAGTTAAAGTAATTCATAGCATACTCCAGCAATTAACTGATTATAACTCAATCAAAATTTATCAGTGAAAGTGAAATTAACGATAGTAAGGGAGCGTTTATTAGTGAACGTTAGACGTCGGTATAAGGTGTGCAACAACAAAACCAAGGGGGACTGTTTTCGTCTTTGAGTCGTCTTAGGCGAACGCTTAAGAAACCATGGATGAATGGATGGATGGATCGATTCAAAACTTTATTGAAACTTCTCAGGCGCGCGACTCAGCGGGCAGCAGGCCGCTCCTATTTTGAGAGTTTTTATTTATTTATTGTTTGCACTCTCAACATTTGCGACAAAAATAGCAACGAACGACTACTACTATCTGGGGTTTAACGTCCCAAAACCACGATATGATTATGAGAGACGCCCCGTTGTTAAGCATTTACAAGCATAAGCAACGAACGAAAGAAGTAACGAAAATAGGAACGAACCTTGGTTGTGAGCCGAAAGATTCGCTGCGAGTGAAATAAGAAAATGTTAAAGATTCTCAGGGTGCATTATGATTGCGTCTGTTTATTTCTTTATTTATTGCGAGTAACCTGTCACGATTTGGAGGAATTAGATAGAAGAGTGCTCTGTGACTATGTACAACATAATCTGATTATGTCACTAAGCAATACCACAAGGCTGTCCTGTAATTCTTGGGATCTGGAATGCGAGTGACGGATACGGAAAGGGAGCTTCAGTAGACGCATATCCTAGCGACACAAAAGTGGCTTCTGAATTTCCCCACAGTGGAATTGACACAACTCTGTTGAGCCTATGTTGTGTCCGTGATGAAGTAAATGCTTAACTGCATAACACAGCGTTTCCAACTGGGCTTCTTGTTTGCACTATGAAAGTAACGACAGAAATCGGTTACGACACGCTGTGAGCTCCAGTATCTTTATATATTAGACATAAATAAGTGAATAACTAGTAAACATTTAACGAGTTGCGTGATGCTGAATAGTTTAAATTCCTTGAATCGGTATGATTTCCCTGGGTTACCAGATAGTGTAGGCGCGTTGACGTTCTGAGAATCCTCGCTCTTCAACTGTGTCGGCATGAGCAAAGTGTAGTCGCGGTATTCAAACTTGCTTTAAGTATCGAAAGGCATACACTTTACCTATTTCCTTTTGATATAGATAGTTTACAGAGTACAAAAAATATTGGTCATGATTTGCGTGCTTTCAAAGATCGCACATGCTTATGAAGTGTTTTCAGTTTACTAAATACAATTAGGTCGCCTTCGTGACAGAAAGTACGCGTGAGTAACACACTGTGGCACATTGCATTTCCTTGCATTGCATTGTAACATACTGGGATGTTCCAGCCAAACACTTGTACGAGAAAAACAGTAGAAGTCGATCATATCTATTGAAATAGCCACGAGATGTTTGATTATTCAGACAACGAGGTATGTGAATTTCCTAATGGCGTTTACCCTCTCTTCGCATGATTGCCTTCGCGAGTCATTTCGCTATATCTGTTCCACCAGTCCGGCCCACTTCGTAGTATGCGTTGCCGAGTTAATGGTTGGTTGTTTTAGTGGGTTTAACGTTCCAAGGTGAACCAGGCTGTGACAGACGCCGTATTTGAATGCTCAGGATAATATCTTCCAGCAGTGTTCCTTTAGTGCGCCTCAGTCTAAGCACACGAGTGCTATCAAAACGACATTGGCGGCCGAGGACCTCTGATGTTGCCTGCCTGCTCAGAACTCTATACACCCCACTTTTACCGGCACAAAGTCAGGGACCAAAGGCAGGCCGTTATGAGTAGCAAGTCATCCCTTCATTTTCATTTTGCATCCATTCCGAAGCTGGTTTTCTTTCATACTCGAGCAGTGTGTGTGTGGGCGGGGGGGGGGGCTGAGATGCGATGAAACATGGCTCCCATAGCGGAGAACCCTGCACAAGCCTACGGCTGACCGGACTGCATTAAAAAGGAAAAAGGTTGATTACGCAGACCCGGTGAAACGGCATACAACGGGGGAAATGCGTCAGTTCAGTTCGAAGGCAATTCGCTGAAAGAACGTCAGGTGCAGCTCGGCATTGAAACTCTCGCATAAGTATTTCGGAATTCGCGGATGCCAGAGATTGACGCAACCAGCACAATGAAGCCCAAAACGCTGTCGTATGTTCATGCAGGCTGCGGAGAGGAAACAGCCTTCGCAACTATACCGGGAAAGTCGCCGCGATGGCCTAATGCTGAGCGCCGACAGCAGTGATACAGCTCTTGCACCGCCATTGTGGAAGAATGAACATAGAATAAAAACTAGCGGTAGTTTGTCGCTGGAAATCTGCTTTTTATTTCCCACACCCCACTGACTCCACCATGATTTCGTATGCGCACGGCAGCTACACAGTAAAACAGGTACGGCGCAAAAAGCACAAGGACGAAGTGACGACACGAACTGACAAACACGGACGCCATTGTCTTCATTTCGTCCCCGTCCTTGCTGCGCCACACCTATGTTTTTCAAGTAATGAACCAACTAGCTCATCAGCAAGCCCTGTTGAGCTAAACATGAACTCTATAATGTTTGGCTCTCAATGTTCATGAAAGGAATGGAAGGCACAACTTTTAAGTCGCTGCCAAAGGGAAGCATGTGTAGGGCATATAGGCCTATTCATAAGCCTCGTTGCTTGCGCTGTTCGTTTTAAAAGCACGAATTCGAGACAACGAACACGTCTCGACGTTTCTTGTATATGCTACCACAAAGAAATGCTGCTTCGGCGCTGTACCTAGCCAGATATGGTACACGTAATGAAGGTTGTCTGTACAAAGTTAAGTGTCAGCTATGTTGACCAAGGTTTGTACGAATTTTGAGTATTTCATTTTTTGACGGTAACAGTCTTAAATTTAGTGCGTATAAGTTGTTAATAGTAATGCCGGCAGAAATAAACTGTAGGAGCCTGATATCGGGTTCACTTTATTTTTCGAGTGAACTAATGAAAGCTTGGATTGTAAAGGTTAATTTCAGGGTTTTTTTTTTCGTTATAACTGAAGGCAGCGTTCGAGTGTTTCAGTTAGCTTCAAGCGTTTCCAAGTGCTCTGAAGCTATAGACGAGGCCACGGATTCGCATTTCCTCGGAGTAGCGATGATTCCAAGTCGACGTGTGAAGAAACGTTGAAATGTTTGGGTTTTTCACTTATTTCAGGATAATTACTCCCTGTGCGTTTTGTTCACATTTGCGGCCAGGAAAAGAAGGACATGAAATACAGCCATTGCGGGAAGACTAACTAAGCGCAACAATGCGCGAAGTTTGCATATGGCGAATCCATAGGATTTGCAATGGCGATGGTCACCCCCTGGGCGATGGAACTATAGACAGGCAGAGTTTCTCGAGCGGCAGTTGATTACAGTTTTCACAATAAACTACGTACGAAAGCTATGCAGCGTGCTACAAGTAATCTTTGCTATCATCATAGAATGTGCGCCCAGGAACTATTACCAACCTGTTTACGTTAGTGAGGGCAGTAGGCAAGAAACCAATGACGGCCATTCAGCGTTTCAAATTTTAGGGCTATATACGGAAACAAGTTTGTTGTACGAAATAATTCGCAACGCCCCGACAGCAAGCGGCATAGCGCATACCAGACGGGACAAAACGAGCGAAAAGAGAACAAAACACGCGGAGCTAAACAGAGTTGACTTAGAATAGAAAATGAGCGATTTGGTATTGATTCATACTTCGCTTGTCGTGTGCACTTCTTCTGTCCGTTGTCCCTTTTTTTTGAGCGCTGCACAGCCCTAAGTATGAAATAAACAGAGTTCTCGTTTCGCTCGTTTAGTCCCATCCTGAAGGCGCTAAGCATTTGCAGTTATAATGAACACCCAACTAGCCCAACGTGGAAAATTAGACCCGACATTACTAAGTAGTTTACTAAGATTGAGTATAAATTGCGCCGTGTCCGTGTTGATGGCTGGCCAAAGGCACAAGTCCAGGGGTCAAAGGAGGAATATCTGTATCTGCATGCTAAGGAGAAATATCCTGTACCATATCACTCGTCGCCGATCGATCGCGCGTTCTCGATATCCGGCTCGTCAATTGCCCTCTCACCGATTGCGATATCGCCCGTCCATGACGTTTTCCCGTTGCCTTCAGTGAGCTATATCTGGTATAATGCCACACAGAGTTCACGTAAGCAGCGCTGATAATACCAAATCACTGACAATACCTAATCGATCCCTGATTCACTGATATTACCTTATCACTGATAAGTTAACCTAATGTCTGATGAATGATCAGTAAGACCTAATACCTGATCACTCATCAATGATTCACTGATGATTCACTTGATAATACCAAATCCATCTCTGAGCTTTGTATTAGGTCAAGGGTTGCTTCTTTATCTTCATAAAGCAATTAGCGCAGCTTGTACTAAGTAGTGCAAGGCTGGGTCAAAGCAGAGCTGGTGGGAACCTAGCTGCTCCTAGCTTGCCTAGGCTCTTACCCTCTCATCTATCCCTCTTTCCCACCCCTCGCTATACTATGCTATACATGGCTATGCTTGCTGTCTCTTTCCTCTACCTTTTTTGTGTCTGTGTCTTTTTAGCTCTTTCTATCTCCGTCTATTTCTTTCTCCGTTTTTCTATATTTCGCTCTGTTCCTTTCTTTCTCTCTTTTTTGTCTTTCTCTTCTTTTTCTATATCTTTATTTCTCTCTCGCTCTGCACTCATTCTCTCGCTTTCTATCTTTTTCTTTCTTTCTTCCCTTTCTTTTTATCTATTTTTCTCTTCGATTTCTTTATATCTCTTTCTTTCTCTGTCTCCCTCCTAGTTCACCGCTCCTGATTTCCCTCCTCCTCACCCTCACATCTGTCCTCCACACCCTCACTTTACGTTCGCACGCCCTTGCTATAGCATACTATACAATTCTACGCTATGCTCTGCTAGCATGCCTGGATAGCAGAGTGGTTACGACGCTCGCCTCAAGTCTTGCATCGCCAAGAAATTTGTTTCGCCAAGAATATATCTCTTTCTCTGTCTTTCTATTTCTCTCTTTCTCTCTGTACTTGTTCCCTCACCCAAAAGGGTTATTGTATCCCACTTCGGACAAATCGGCGCACGTGTTCTTTTAGTGAAGCAGAGGACGAGGACGAAGAGGGCGTGTACCGGATTATTGTGACGATAATTTTCTATTTACGACACACGGCGAACCTGGAGCGTAACAGCTCTGCTGCAAAAAGTTAACGATTTGCAGTACTACGTGTTGCACTCTAGCACAGCAGTGAGCTGCTTCGAAACACTCAGCGCCTTCTCGGTTAGGCGTTCAGAAGAAAATATAGGTGATTTTGGCACTCAGCACTCTACTACGGGAGTACGTTGAGTTGTCTCTATATATTGCGGGCATGCACCCTGGCGATAGCCAGGCAAGCTGAAAGTTGGCTGATTTGGTAACGTGTGAAGCAGCGCAAGGAAGCAAGGCACAAACGGAAAAATGCGATTCGACAGGACAACCGCAGCGGTTGTCCTGCCATGTCATATTCTTCCATTTTGTCTCGTTTCGGTGCGCTGCTTAACGCGGTAAGGTAACAAAACAACAGGAGATAGAAGAAACGCAGGGGTGTTAACCAGCTTAGCATAACCGCTATGTCACCTCGCACTGGGGAAAGGAACGGCGCAGATTGACAGAGTAAAGAAAGAGAGAAAACCACGGGGAGCGCAGAGCCAGGAGGCAAAGTTATAGGGTGTAAACGAGTACTCAGTGAATTGTTGCGAATTACTCGCTTGATCCAGGAAGTTTTATCCTGAGTTCAACATTACAAGCTGAAACAAACACGTTTTCAACAGTGCGATGGCTATGAGATATTGAGCACTGCAATGATATTTGTAACAGAGTCTGCAGTACCTCCTCAGCAAAACTAACTTTATACGGCGCATTTACTTGTACTCTTGCGCTCAGCGTACAGTGAACCCACATTCCATTCACATTTAAGACCTGTGGTGTATATTGTTCACTCTCAACACTGGACAAACATCATGTGCCTCTTGAATTTGCACTTCTAGAACTCCCCAATTTTGATTAACGTATTATATTGGGACACCAGTCGCAGACGTAGACAAAGCGAATTATGAATGGTGTGATTACTATTCAAAGGATATTTATCGATACTTCATCATAGGATATTTACCGTAACCGTCATTGTCACACTTGCACAGCAAGGACGCATGTTACTCAAGCTTACAACAACTGAGTGTCTGTATCCATACAGCCATGGTGCATCCCCAACTGATATGCTATCTGCTTTCTCCTCTTTGGCCCTGCACTGCCTAGGCGTGATCGATAACACATTAATCGCGAACACTTAGTTTTTGAGTATATTAGGTAATTCTTGCATCTAAATGCCCAATTCAATTTTTTTTTGCAGATCTTCTGCGCTGCAACAGTTGTAGTCCTGTTAGTGTGTGACTATGAACTTCTGATAATAGATTTTAGCTGCAAGTCCACAAAGAACTCATGGAAAGTGATTTTTCTTCTCATCGATGTCCTAACAATTGTGAGTAAACAATTTAGACGCTTGCGCACACATTTTTCTCAAGACATTACAGTAGAATGGTTCCGGCGTGCGATCCAGACATTTCGATTAAACTTTTTCGCTTAAGCAGATCTGTGTTTTACAGCTGTGTCCTCACTGCTCGACTTTGAACAGTCGCAAATTCCGGCGTGCGCAGGTCGACCGTACTTGTGAATGTAACACCTGTTACTTCGAAAGTTGCCCAGCTGACATCAAATATACTAGCACAAAAAAGCACTGCGAGGTATTTCTGACAACGTTGTATGTGCAACAGTGAATCACCGATATCTTTCCTGAGTTCCTTCGTGCTGTTATGAGTACAGAATTTTCCAATTACGCAAAGAATGCCGAATAGTTAGAAAGATAATTCCGAGATCTAATATTAAACTATGCTCACTGTAAGAAAAGTTAGAGCTCAACACAGAGAAAAGTGGCACGCTTGTCAAAAATCGGTCATAATTTAATATAAGACCACGCTTGTCATGACCTATATCAACTACGACACCTCCGGCATACATATAATTTTCTGAATGCTCGAATTACACGCCTTTTAACCTCATTCCCGCAGTGTTGGTCCTACGCTGTCTAAAAGATTTCCCAGAACACCCAGTGTATGTTCGAAATGTAAAGCCATTTCATACATTGAAATAATCGTGGGTAAGCTCCTTCTGTACGAATGGTTTGTCGAGCTTCTAGTGGATTGCCGTACATAATCTGTCTCCGAAGGAAAATTCTCCAGTTTATTTCGTCAAAATGAGTTGAACATTTTAAAAACGGAAGAACTTGGATTTCTGGGATACATTTTTTTTCATGCTTTTGGGGCACAATTTTGATACGAGAGGTTATAAAAAAGCCTACATCGGTTAAACGAGCTTTTCGTTATTGCCGTCGTGGTGTTTCTCCTTATCAGCAGCGCAAGAAACGGGTAAATATATGCCTTTCATGTGGCAGAAGTAGAAAGTCAGCGAGGAGATCTCACTTTTGAGTCATATATATAAATTAAGTGATTTCATGGTTTACGATGTACTATTAAGTGTGTTTAGGTACTGTACATCTCAACGTACTGCGAATGAGAAGTGCAAATAGAGGCCCAAGAGCTGTAGCGATCACCCAGCCTTCGAAATACTTTTTATAGTTGTATCAGTGCCCGTAAACACACTTTTCTCTTAGCATAGAAGCGATGTTAAAGGGGTCATGAACCACTTTTCCAAGTAATGATCTGATGACCTCAGTATCGGGGTTTACTGCCTCCCGATTCGATTGCCGCAAAAATTTCTCGAATCCGTGAAGAATGAGCGGAGTTACGGGGGTTCGGCGCACGCTCTCAGCGCTTTCTCTCTTTTCTCGTGCCGACGAGCGCACTGGAAGCTACATAGGGAGAGATCGCACGGGGGAAAGAAGTTACGTCAGCACGCGTCATGAAGCGCGATCGCTCTCCCGCTGTGGTTCGCGTGCGCGAGTGCGGCTACCATGTACTGAGGAGTGTGGCGCCGGCAAGTGGCGGCACCCCGTGGCAAGAAGCGCATCTGACCCGAACGCCGCTCTCGATTTACGTCGGCTATCGGCCAATAAGCATGCTATGTCTCTTGCGACGTAAACTGGCAGATCCGCGACGACAACGTGCAGACGCCCCGCTCACCGACGATAGTGAGAACCGGCCTCTGTTTGAAAAGAGGGTGCCTGGGGAAACGGCAACTTCGCGCTCCGCTTGTGGACTTTACGCAGCGCGCACGACTGTAATATTTCGCAGAGCAGTTCATAGCCGTGTCAGCTTTCCGCAGAATGTGTTTTTTCAACAAGCCCTATGGGTGCTTCATGACCCCTTCAAGAAAAATGCAACACTAAATTTTTGGTGTAAAATTAAGTCAATCATTATTCTTTCCGACGAACTTGCGGGCACCACTTTAAGTTACTTGAACATTATGCTAAGTGGACACGTGGCTGGAGCTTAGTTCGTTAGTTGAAAATCTTAGTTAAGGCCCTGCAAGGCGCACTAGCGCGCATCGGGTGACTCTAAAGTTAGGACAAGCCCGTAGGCCGCTCGGCGGGCTAGCTGGAAGGACCAGAGTGGGTCGGCTCTGCTGCATCTGTTTACAAGAAGTGTTGTGGATGTTTTCTCGCTTAGCGAGGAACATGTTGTTAACTTAGTATGATCCCTATACAGCGACGTTAAGAATTAAGCATGTATTTTCGTTATCATCTAATAGGCAAGGTTAAAATGAAACAAGACTGAAACTTGGACTAGTTCAGCGTATTTCACGATGGACCGGCAGCGCAACCACACAGAAACAGAAAAAAAGAAGGAACACGAACACACAGAGCTGAATCACAACAGCTTTTTTTTTCTTTCAGCAACAATTATGAGACACAACCCTGTATGTTTCCCGCATGCACAAATGGAGGAAATCAACAACTATTGCGTAGAAACAAAACAAAGCCAACATATTACGTTTAAATGTATGATTAAAACCCAAACAGTACAAAGCGCTCGAGCACAATATATCGCCATCATAAGCCATATAATCAACAATGTGTGCAGATGCGTAGGTGCGCGCATTGCCTTGCGGACGCGTATTGGGTACTTCGATAATTCACACAATGATGAAATATGGCGTAGTGGGTACTCTGTAACTTTCCTTGCAGCAGGCATTCTATCAGAGTTTAAAACAATAATGTTACGTGCAAAACACTCCTCCTCTCTTGGCGTGGTTGAGGTGTCTAACGAGAAGCGAAGCCTGGCAGGAAAATGAGGTGACCATGCGAACAGATCCCGATAACAGTATCGTGCTCCACTCTTGAAGGCGAAACTCAAGCGTCCAGCAAGTATTTCATTATTTGTTTATTCAATATTCCTACCGGCGTATATAAATTCTCACCCGAATGCCCTAGTGGTGTTGGAGCCTTTCTAGATCTCCCCATCGATGTTTTGCAACAAATAAACATTTCCATGAGAGCCGTGCGCTGATGTTTAGTGCTTTCTTTTTATTTCATCGAGTGTTAACGCACGTTTGTTGCCGTAGGTATTCCCATGCCTAGTATTCTGCCTCCGGAGATACCACGACGGGGGTGCACCAGGCATCGTTTGTGCTGTTCACGGTGTTATGGCCACTGCAAGAATCAGCGACCTATTACGTGCTGCTGAAAAGTGTGAAGAGGTGAATACCGCAGAACAAACTGGGCTTTGTATTATCTCTGCGTACAAGTATTAAGATAAACAAATCCACGCTCCTTCAGCACAGCAGAAGCTACGGAAATTTGACTGTCGTCACATTCGTGTCAGTCCGGAAGTTTTACACCGCAGGAATTCGTGTGAAATGCAACCTGTATCACATCATTATGTTACGTAAGACGACTTGTAGGCTTAAAATTACACGAATCATGCAGTATTTGCTTATCTTGTTGCTTCAGACATTAAAACTTTGCTACAATTGTGCGTGTGCGCTTAGGTGCTTTGATTTTAGGAAATGGGGTTAACTCTTGTGATGTTGCTACCGCGCCCTGTAAAGTTGTTTTTGGCCTCGTGGTCTCCAGCGCGTTGTAGTTAGTTTAGTTGCCACCCAGCGAGAGCTGGCGCTGGGCTGCCGAGGTGGCGCCAGTATTACAGCCTGGCAGGAGCAAGGTTATGTTGAGTCATGAGGAGGCAAGCTCATGTTCTTTCGGGGCTTGGCGTGGTCAGCGATGGTCGGCTTTCGGCGAGGTCCGTAGGTGCGATGCCGCGGCTCATCCCCGTGGACTCCTGCGTTATCGGAAGGTTGCAGGTTCCGTCCCTGCAGGCGGCACTGTGTCTTTCCGCGCCCTTTGCTTTCTTCACATATATACCATAATTACTACAATACGCTTAAAACAGTTCCATTATCACCTCCTATAGCTTCCTCGGCTTCATTATTAGTTGGTTTTCATTGGGGTTGCATTAAAAAATGACACGAGCCCTCAAAATTCCCTTCTTTCTTTTTTTTCAATTAGTTGTAAATGTTTTTTTAAGCATACTTGTGCGCAACATTATTTATAGTGAAGTTCTTTATGTTGAGCGATTTACTTTGCACCGATTACGTTAAGCATTACGCAACGATTAAAGGGACACTAAAGGCAAATAACAATTTATGTCAGAGTGTAAGCCCAATGTATGACAACTTCTAAAACGGCAATATTATCAAGAGCAGTGCCCTACTTACCGAGAAATTAAGCTAAATGTATCACATGATGAGCGGCACGAGTGGGACATTTTCGAAGTGATCCCGATGACGTATGGAAGTCGGCCTACAATACATCACTAGTAATTAAACTAGCAGCAGTAAAAAAAGAACATTCCGAGCATCAAAAGACGTAATAAAATGCTGTTTGTTCGTTTCCGCTTGATTCATGGAAAGCAAAACCTCCGTGGCGTTGCCATGGGGAACGGCGCGCATGGTTCAAAGGTTCCGTTTTCGCCGAACTGCGCCTCGCCCGTCTCAGTGGTAGTTTCGGGATCGCGTACTCCCGTGCGTGTTTTGCGCGCTCGTGAAAGTCGCTCTGACAGAAACTTCGACAAAATGCCGCATGCGTGTGATATTGCCGGATGCCCGAATGGTGCACAACGCCAGTGCTGCAGCAAGGAAACCGGTGTGTCTTTTCACTGGGTGCCGCGGAATGAACCCTTACGCTCGAAGTGGCTTAGTGTCATGCCATTGCGCCAGTGTGCTAAACAGTCAAAACCTCCGCGTGTGTGCTCGCTGCACTTTCGTACTGAGGATTACGAGACCAACCGCAACTTGGTGAAGGCTTTGAATGTGCCCATCCGAGCAAGTCTTTGCCGCAGCGCCGTTGTTGCTACTGTGGGTCCCGCTACTTCCGCTCGGCTGCTACTAGTGTCGGCGGCCGCGCAGTAAAAGCGGGCAACGTTGGGCACGGCAGCAGTGACGTATGAAAGTCGTATTTTCAGGCGGGAGATTTGAAGCGCGCTAACGCGATGCGGACCACTAAAAACGTGATTTTATTTCAAAATAAGCACTTCCTTGGCACAAAAGCAGCACTACGAGGTTTCTGGACCGCTACTTCAACAATCAACGTCGACTTAATATTTGCCTTTAGTGTCCCTTTAAGTTTCAGATGCACACATAAAGCACTAGCGTGATTTCGTTGGTCTTACTCTAGCTCCGGAAAGGTATTTACAATTGCACGACTGCTATAGGTTGTTAATGACAACAAAGAACAACCATTAAATGCGTTTTAACGCAACAGAAATAGTGCGAAAATACCATGTGAATTGTAAACATAACAACTTATCCCGCAATATGCACCTGATTCTGTTCGTGCAATGAGAAACGCGATCATTCATATGAAGTATGGTGAGTTGTTATCACGGCCTATCAACATCGGGATACTACTCGTGCAAGCTAATATTTACTTGGAAACAAGAAAACGCAATGTCAATAACTGTAGTGTTTTATTCAACATCACCAATATCGTTCGCAAGCGATTACTTCTCCGAGCTTCTTTCTTGCGCCCCTACAGCTTATGACTTGGAAATAACGTCATACATGCATTCATGATTTTGTAACATTCGCAGAAACCTGAGGACCTCTTTCGCATTTACACCTCTTATGACCAAATACTGCTGGCGGTTTGTGCTTTCCTGACCTTAGGAACGTGTGTTATATCCGGAATGGCCTATTACCCGAAACTCCCGCAACGGAAACAGAAGGTATGAATCTTCAACCTATCTAACTGAACGCTAGAACTCGTCAGGCGGAGCGTGTTTGTTTTTCTTCGACAAAAAGCTTCTAATGCGACTACTTATGGAAGCACATGTGAGATATGAATATAAGGCAATTCACGTTAAAAGCTTCAAAAGCACCTACGTGATACTTCGAAAATGTACCGCGCTTCACACTTTACTTACCGATCCTTCACTTTCTCCGTGTGATCTTCCCTTCATCCCACATCGTAAAGAAACTCAATGTCACGCAGGTCCAGGAAGACGTTATTGTATTAAGCGCATAGTTTACGTTGCCAGAGGCCTGCATGTCAAATTTGATATTAATGCCTTTATGTCATGTGCTCATATGATTTCACATAAAACACCGGCAACTGTATCGCAATAGCAGTTTTAAGTTCTATCAACAGAATAATATTTTTAGCAGGATCTTTGCGAAATCGATTCATTTTACTGCGTCCTTACAGAAATAACGTAATAAGCAATATCTAAAGAGCTCAGCGCAGACTTATAAAGGCGGGACAAGACGAAGGAGACCTGTGCGTGTTCCCCTTCGTCTTGTCGCGTCATGATAAGTTTGCTGTAAACGCTTATGATATGTTGTACCAACAATTGAAGAAGTCCGCCATGAAGCAATACTCTACAGTTCTTGATACGCACTGTTCCTTCTCAATGCGAAAGCTTCACACGACTTGTCAGTAAAAAAACTTCCCGCCATATCCACGAAGTGAATGATGGTGAGTGGGGCGAAGTTCGGGAGTTTATCGGTGAAACCGTGAAATCCTCCGTACATTCCCTCGATCATCATATGAAGACGTGACACGTTGTTGCAATGTGATTGTACATACACATTATTTACACGATGTTATTATTTACTGAACCTTGGTAGTGGCTTGTGCTTGCTGTTGGCGCTAGCGTCTCTATTCAGCTTTGCCAACTCTCACCGCTAAGTCATGGCGGCGGGCCCGCGTGCTGCTGCATTGCGAGCCCACCGCGCTACTGCCTTCGTTTCTTCGGTGTTCATAAAAAAAATCACAGCATATCCACGGAGTGAATGATGATGAGTGGGCGAAGCTGCGGAGTTTCATCGGTAAACAGTGAATCTTCCGTGAATTCTGCCCAGTACATCATCACCGACGTGAGATCGGGCGCGTTTATACTAAAGGTTCGATGAGTTATGACGACTTGCAGCTCACTTTAATTTTACATGTACGCTGTGAATTTTCATTGTTTAGAAAACCATTGCTTTAGAAAACATCTGGCGTCTTTCGTTAAGCAGCTGGCGTCTTTTCATTTTGCTTTAGAAACATCTGGCGTTCTTTCGTTTTGCTTTTACAAAACATCTGGCGTCTTTCGTTGGTTTATTTCATCAATCAACGGCGTTTTGAACAAAATTTTTATTGTTTAATGACGCACAGGAGAAATCTCACCAGGCACTACCTTGGAGGTAAACAATGGCTGCTAATGGGAATGAGAGACAGAAGAAGTCGGCTTTTAGCTAACACTTACACTTCTACTAACGTTTCCTACTGGAACATGCCAATGGCTGCTAATGGGGAATGAGAGACAGAAGAATTCGGCTTTTAGTTAACGCGCACGCTGCGAATTTTTTATTGTTCAACAACGCACAGGAAAAATCTCCCACCGGCACCACCTTGGAGGTCAAAGCGTAAGAATGGCTACGCACTACGACTACTACTACGACTACGAGGGACGAACGGGTGCCGCCTTAAGGAGCTTCGCCCCTAATAAGCAACGGCGCGCTTCCTTTCTCTTCGCCGGGAGCTCACTCAGAGTTCACTTCGCTACTGTTACTCATTGTGAACACCGAAGAAGCCACGGCAGCAACGCTGAGGGCTCGCAATGTAGCAGCAGCGCGGGCTCGCCGCCAAGACCCTGCGGTGAGAGTGTGCGAGGCCGAAGAGAGACGCATGCGCGCCGAAAGTGAGTGCCATATAGTTGCGGCCCTCTAGCGGCCTCCTACCAAGCTAGAGCACGCGCCGAGGGTGGAGCGAGTGCCGCCTGAGCGGCGGCACGCCCTCTAGTGAGCGCTCCTGAAATCAAAGGACAGCACAGCGGCGCCTCTAGCGGGAGCAATGAGAACTAATGTACACGGCAGGAGCGACAAGAGACAAGCCCCCGGCTAAAGAAGCTTCGCCCCTAAAACTCCGGCACCGGCATTGTCAACACTGGCGCCTCCAGTAGTAGATGAGACGCTGTGAGCGAGGAGGGTACCAAAATTCACGTGTGGACACATAGCCACACTGCCCGGCAGAAAATTAAAATTATTGCTGAAAGGTTAGTGGACTCTGAGTTTCGGTGAATTAAACTAGCACGCGTTAAACTAACAAGCATTAAACTAGCATTACTAAGCACCCTAGGTGAATCTAATGTGAAGGTGAAGTAATTGTAATCAACAGTAAAATAAGATGAATCAAATGTATCCCGCACGTGAATAAAAGTAAATAAAGGTGAATCAAATGCATAGTCACCATGTTTGGAATGTTAAAGCGATTTAGAGTGAATTAAGGGACTATAAAATGGAAATTCGCAGTGAATTAAACCTCAGAGCGCACGCTTTCGCTTATGCTTTCCTGAGCGTAATATTAAGGGGATGTCAATTTTTCCTTTTGTAGCGTTAGCTACACTTGCCTAGCCGAAGCCGATTTCGCGTGGTGCGTCATGAGCCATGCTGCGCATGCGCGAGGTTCAGTGATGTCACACAGCTTGGTAGCCGGAGCTGGCATCTCACGCGCCCTCCGACACCGCCGCGCGCGGCTCGCCGCTGCTGGTCTGCGCCGCATTCGAGGGGAGTGACGTCGTAGACACAGTGGCGCCAGCGCGCGCGCAGCTATTCGCCTTCGCTGTGCAGTCGCCGTCTGACACTGCGCTGGGGCCGTTTGATAGCGCCTCCGACTGGCGTCTGCAGGTGGGTAACGCCATGAAGAACGAGAGCGCAAATGCTGCTCGACGGCGCAGAAGAGCCGAGAAGCTTATGTCATCAGATCCCGAAGTAGTTGCCTGGCAAATTAGCGGTTACTGTGTTGGGGCCATAGAGACGGCAGCGTGTTACTTCACTGACCACTTTGTGGCAATCGAGAAGCAACCTGACGTTGAGCAAAAATAAATATGCATGTGCCACATAATACGTATACCGTCTGTGTGTCATTGGAGCAGCAGTAAGCATGACAATCGAGCTAATCCTAGACAATCTTGAAAGCTAAGAATAATCAGCTGAACCTTTGGCTAACGCTACGTATATCCTGGCATAGGCGAGCTAAGCCACTGCAATTTTTTCAGATGAAGGTAACAGAGTAGCCACTCGGCCACTGTGCTTACGCACCCCGAGGACGACGTCGACGTACCCTGATGTCATGTTTACTTACGATACAACATCCAAATTAGGCCTTCCCCTTTTATTTCAGGAAGAGTATGTCTTTCCGAAAACAATAATTCTTGCTTTATTGTACTCGTGATAAACCGAAACGCAGAAATAATAATACACTGAGTTTATCGGCAACTATCAGCAGCAAGCTCTGTGGTCAAAACAAAAGGTACTTTGAAGTGCTTCTTTTTATTCCAGAATAAAAGGCGACCCAACATCGATGATTCTTCAGTGTTTTCGAAAGTGACAATGGCGGTTTTGATGCGGTAAGTAAAGCTCTGCCAACCGCAATTTATGCCCTACAATGTAGATACAGATATAAACAAAAAGAAATCTACGGAGTTTTTTAACTGATGACGATGTCGATTTGCTGCCCTGCATTTGGGAAGGGAAAAGGGCTGGTAATAAGCAGAACAGGAAAGCAAAGAGAGCAGTATAAATAGTGAAGAGACAGTTAATGTGTACTGCATGAGGAGCTCACCAACGTTCGCTACGTCCCGGTGACTTCACGAACGCCATGTGCTTTATATTTTTACAACTGTGCTTTATCATCTATAACGTAGTTTTAATTAAATAATGGGAACAGTTCAACGGGCTCTTCCTTTGTTAGACACAAGCAACTGAATCCAACAGACATTTATGTCAAGTAAAGCATAGCTGACGTTATTTGTTGTTTATAACGGCAGTGTATTAATATGACAAGTTGAATTAAAGTGAACGAAAAAGCGCCCCTTCCGTCGGTGGGATCCGAACCCACAACCTTCGAATTGCGCGAACATAAACCCTTCGAAGAGTGTTCGACGCTCGCCGTCTTGGCTACGAGTGGCGCGGGCTGACATTCCCAAGTATTACACGCTCAGCCATTCTAAGTAAAGTTGACTGAGAAGCTTGTTTCGTCGTAGCTCTAATGAGTGAACATCGCTAGCGTCATGAACCCGCCAGTCTTTTGGAACAATTTTCCACAAAATATTGAAGCTCACGAACGTAGGAGCTAAGCAGGCTCCTACGTTCGTTTTTCCAGCGATGCTCAAAGCGTGACATCTCCCTCGGAAGCGTACTCTCATCAGGTCAAATTGTCTCAGCAGCCGACATCGGCCGAAGTGTGGATTAAAAGGAGATAGCGCTTTTTAATACTTCCAGTTGCACGAATCAGTTCGTCATCTCCGCTCTTTGCGGAGACCATCGCCGTTCAGGGTGATTTACTGCCGCACGAATTGGTAAAACGCGGTTGTACCGGAGCAAAGCGTGATGCAGAGATGTGGCCTCCAGGCTCGCTGTGACAGAAGTGTCTACACATACCCAGGCTATGTAGTATGGCTGCTCTCATATATTTGTGGATAAGAAGCAACGCGCACACTTTGAGCAGAAGCCATCTTCGGCTCAAGACCCTTGTCAGGCAGCACCGAAAAAACAGGGGAGTCGCTCCGTGATGGCAGCGATAACTGCAAAAACAGTGACCCCTATCCGCTAAGCAAAAGCTTGCAGCGGAATAAATATCAGTAGCAGATATTTGTTGCGAGATAAGTGGTGGAACACTCGAAGTGGAGTATCTTCGCGCTGTCTTTGCGTACCGACGTCTTCAGTGCAAGGCTCATCGACGAAGCTCAGAACGGCCGAAAAGTGCATCATACGGTACGGATTTTGAAGGAGTTAAAAGCAGGCTTGCCGTATACCGTCACAATGATGTTTGTCGGTGGCTTAAGAAACCATCTAAATTCTCGACTTTTTTGTACGCCACCGTGAAGGGTGGCTCTTGAATTCTCATTTTTAAATGAATTCTTCAGTAACTAACCCCACCGAGACAAGTAGTGACGGACTTAAAATGTGGTTGTTAATTTTTATTCCTGTTACAAACTCTGATGTAGCCCAATTCGTCTCTATGCGTACTCTACAGACAGGTAAATGCCCTTTACCACACCTCCGAAGAATGCCATGTGGACATCAGCTGTATTTTAGCAAACAACTTTTTGTATGCTACGCTCTGAACCAACACTCGCGCTGGCGGGTGTTGCCTAGCGTGAATCTATTGCATTTTTTTTCAGGTACCTCCGTGTTGTTATTCCGAAGTCAAAGCTTATCGTAGGGGACATCCCCCAGCTTGGTCGACGGCTTGTGTGCTGCCCTGAAAGCCAAAATGATTGCACAAAATTCATCAAAAAGACGCAAGTATTATTCACTACATGCCGCTCCCTGCCGCTGTATACTTTTCCACGCTGTCGCCGCATGGTGTTTACCATAAATGGTTAGCTCAGAAATTCTAAAAGGGAAAGGTAAAGACCTAAAATCTTGTATGTTTCCTCACATGTTACGTTCTATCTACCAGTACCACACATTAGGCTGCAGTTCAGGAAAAGACGGAGGCTTGAAGTGATAAAAAAAATGTGGAATACGAAATGCTGGCCCAGCCGACGTTTGGAACAAGGAATTGTCTTCGTCAGGTCTGCCGTTGTTCTCAGTTCTCTTGTCGAAAGGTCGGCTAAAGCGACATTCTCTATTGTGCGATTTTTCATCAGTACAACGCGTAGTCATGGTAGCACCAGGTAAAATTGTTTACTTACTTTTTCATCAAATTCTAATGGGGGCAACTTGACACATGTGCTGCAAACAGCCCACAAATGAAGAGCTCATTTACATTTTTTCAGCAGTTGAACTCAGCGTGCAAAACTATCCACGTATACATTTCCCATTCATAATACAGTTCTCTCTGACTGGGCAATAATCATTGGAGGTTCTACACGGCAAGCACTCAGTAACAGTAAACACAGGTCACACAGATCAAAAAGTGAAACACAGGATTCATAATTTGAACGCAGTCAATAATCGTGACATCTAGTGAATTTACACAGTAATGAAAATTTACCCTGTTGGAGCAGATAGAACGCATAGATATGGAAAGAAACGTCGTAGTGTCGCCTAAAACGTTTCTCGTAAAGTTCTGTGCGAGCACTTTGAACTACTCTATACGGTGAAATGTATGTGCAGATCCCAGACAGCAACCGACATAAATTAGTGTATTACTACAAGAATCAGTTTTTTGTATGCCAGGTGTTCAGGGCAGGCATAACGAAGATGAATATCTCGTTTAAAGGTGATATTTTCATACTTCTGTTAAAATACCAACACCTCTTTTTCAGGACACGTATGCGGAATGCACTCCGTTTTTACTTAGCAGTTTTGCGATACTGTTGGTGGGAACAGTTTTGGTCATGCGTTGTCACATTGTTCTACTATTCAACTCTCATGATCCGCATTCCGCTTTTCGGGTAAGCTCATTCCGTATTGCACATTCAGCCTGTTTTAAGCGCAATAGTGATCAAGTCATGATCGAATGGGCTAGTTGGTTGTTCTTCATGGTTTCTTGCGCTGTGCACTAATAATGTCTCACCCTCCTTCCGTTTGTTAGTACACAGCGCAAGAATAAACAATGAATAACGGTGCTCCTAGGCATGCCGCCTGGTTAACGTGAAGCTCCAGAAGCACCAAGATTATCTTGCATCTTTTAGTACGTTAGAAAATGCATTGCATGTTAGCTGCTTGTTTCACAAAATTATGATTTGTTTCATCAAAGGTTACGGTACTATGCAAGTTACTTCACATTATCAAAAAACAGAATCATTTGTGCCTTTTTCGTTGCAAAATATATAATTTATAGGAATAATGCGGTTAGATAATAATTGAAGCAGTTCACTAAATATAAGTACAAAGGTAATGCTTCAATATCGTTGCTCGTATGCTGATTTACGACGACTACAGTATGCCCGAAGAAGGTTCATGAAGTTACTAAGCTTTGCGAAATGTTCGTGTCCTCACACCTTCGAAAAAGTTTTTTATGCTGACCGAAAAGTGATGCGCAAGCTTTCCGCAGATTTACAGCTATTTTAACGTCACCTGAGCATTTCTTTTAATAATGGGACATCCAAACATTCACTAAGTCACCCTTCTGTGAAAAAACCTCTTTTTTCTCTTGTGTCAGCGCGGCTAATACGTCGTCTAGGATGGGCTCCTCGCAGCAAGGACTTCTATTGTCCCATTTGACCCGACCGCCTGTCTCCACCAAATAAATCTTAACTAAAATAATTTCTTTACATACTGCCATAATTGATGTCTATAGCCATACTAAGATGTCTGCCCCTACAGAAAAAGTAATTTCGTAGGCCGCAATCAATTATTCAGTTTCCTTTTTTTTTGAGCATTTCCGAACACATTTCCTGAAGCACCCTGCATATCTCCATGTTGCTTTTTTCTTGCGATGTGATGTCTTCGTTTTCACGCAGAGGTCTGATGGGTGGACATGGTTCCTGCTCTTTTAAGCAGGCTCTGCTACTCCTGTGTGCCGCTTGTATCTCTGAGTGTCTCATCTGCAGCATGTACTCTTACCATACAATTAAACCATTCTTAAGAGCGCAACTGTTACTTCAGACGGCAGTTTTCAAAAAGGTAAGCAATTGGTCAATATTAAACACACCACTGCCATGTCCAATGAATCGCACCCCACCAGACACCGCTTTATTCGGTTACAATATATTGCATACCGTAATTTTTACTCCATACGTGGTGAAGTAACAAGAATCGCTGAATAACTTTAAGGAGCATAATATTCGATAAAATTTGAGGATCTTATTTTTAATATTACAGTGCATGCGCTTTACCGGACTATATCATGACGTTCAATTTAAGTGAGCATGCACAGAATGTACCAGAACACTCACTGCGAATGCCCACAATTCAAATAGGAATCGCGCATTTCTGTCAATGAATGAGCAGCCAGTGATATATCTGGGATGTATACACCACAGTAACAACAATAAACAATCTCTTTTATGTATGTATAGTATGCATTCGTCACTTCATCTACATCAGAAGAGTGATGTGCACAACGTTCGCCTAGGAATTAGTGAGGCACAGACTTGGCGAACACCTTCGTAACTTCTCGCTAATCTAGGGATACTAGCAGGGTTGCCAGCTGAAAAAGAAAAAATAGCCAAAAATTGGCAAAAATAGCCAAAAAATAACCAACTTAAGTCACGACGAGTAAAGGTAGCCACAGGTGTCTGAGAACAATTGCGAAGTTTCCTTTAAAACGACTAAATTTAAGAGCCTCTTGACGGAAATGCAAATAAGTGTAGTGCGAGCAATTAAAAATCAGAATTGTTGAAATTCAAGCTTTAATTCTTGACCTCAACAGTTTTCGTTCGGCATAATGAAGTATCTTCTGCTGTGTTGCCAGAATGGCATTCTCTCAAAGCGGTGTGAGTGTTTTTTTTTTCGGAAATTTACTGGAGGTAACAGCCTTTCGGTGACAACAAAAATGACTACAGCATGAGTGTACTAAATTCACAGTTACTGTGATTTAATCATAAATTTGAGTAGTGTTCATTTTGTTGGAACCACGCGCACTGGCTATCTGAATGGACTCTATCACTCGCTTTGGCCGTCACCTGCTGCCTCGGCTCCTGGACTTCGCTGCCCGGCTTCGCGTCCATCCTTCCGGGCAGGCACGGAAACAGTCCCCAAGACAGCGCGCAGGATACACCTTTTAAACAGCGCAAGCGGGCCACGCGCACCGCCACTACGCAGCACACCTCACAACTCGACAAAGCCGACCCATGGTTCCCACAATTAACATTCACGGTCATTTCTTGCGTGATGACGAAATTCGAGCAGTTTGTACTACTGAGTCACCGCCCTTATCTAATTCCAAGAAATGACACGAGCAGTTTTCTGGACTTCCGATATCAAATGCCATTGTGCGCAGTGCGCCCTCGATGGGGAATGCGGAGCGCTACCGATTGTCCTGTTCACTTTGAACTTCGGTTTGAAGTCGCATTAAGCGACTTCAAGTGGTGTGAAAATTCAGGCACCATGCAACAGCCCTGAATTCGAGCCACGCCCTCGAAAGCCTTTGTTTTTGACAGCTGCAAGCTCGAAATTCAATCTTGGGGAGCAGGGAACACACCTTGGTCACCATGTATTGGCACCATATACTCGAACGATAGCGGCTGCGTCGTCGCCAGTTATTCATAATTTGGCTCTAGTCGAGGGAACGTAAGAGCATCCAAGTAGCCACGACGCTTTTTCTGCCGCCACCAACCTAGAAAAATAGCCAAATTCTCGCAATGCAGCTAAACCTGGCAAATCTGGATACTAGTAATCTTGAATAAACGTGATTTAAAAAAAAACAACATGGTTGATCCCTCCATCATAGGAATCGGAATAACACGAAAGTAAAGCGCGCCCTTACAGAAGTAACTGAATGTTTACACAAGTAACTGAATTGATGTAAGAGAGTTTGCACAACGTATATGGATGTCCGGGAGCTACAGCACTGTTTACCGGGTACTTAGCTTTAGGTGCGCGTTAAAGAACCCCAGATGGTCGAAATTTGCGGAGCCATCCACTACGGCGTCCCTCATAATCACATCGTGGTTTTGGGACGTTAAACCCCACTTACTAAAATAATAATAATAATAATAATAATAATAATAATAATAATAATAATAATAATAATAATAATAATAATAATAATATATTATTATTATTATTATTATTATTATTATTATTATTATTATTATTATTATTATTATTATTATTATTATTATTATAGCACCGTTTAGCGTGGATGTACCCACTTTGATGATTGGTGGTACATCTCCATCCCGACGACTAAGGTCCATGTGTTAAATTAATTATTAAACAAGGCGTTGTGGTAGCTGTAGTAATTAACAGTGGAAGCGTAATCAGAGAACGAGGTGTGATAGCCAGAAGAGCGTCGCATAGTGGAAGCAGAACTTGGTCGCCATCACGGAGCATGTTAAAATGTGATTGAACACCACGGCCGGACTAGAGGGAAACGCAAAGCGCGTCGTGCCGCCCCGGTAGCCCGGCCGCGATTTTTCTCGGGGCCAGCGCTCCAGCGGGGAACGAGGTGTTACAGCCAGGTGAGGCAGGCGCGCGTCACAGAGCTATTTTTGGTTTGGATTAAACAGAGGCTATGAGCGAGGCCGACGCTTTTACGACGCTTGGTCTAAAATCACCACCTCGAAGGTGTGTTAAGGCATTAACAAAACTGAACTTCTATTGAAAACGCGCCGAATGGGACGGACGTGTAACGCGTTGCAGGTGCTAATCATGGAGGCCGCAGTAATGACGAATTACTTTACTTTACCGCTCCCAGAGGGCAACACCACCCCGCCGACCGGGAGAGTGGTAGATATGAAAGGCGCGTTTCTAAAGCCTCTAGAATATGTGACCGTGGCGCATTGGATAGCGTGCCCGGCATCTGTCGTTGCGGACCGAGCGGTCGTGGGTTCGATGCCCGTTGAGGGAACTTTTTTTCTTTGCTATCTGATGGAGTACATTTTTTCGACGTCATTTCCGTGACGGAAATACGTCACTGAAGTCTTGGTAAACCCCGGCATAAAACACTTTCGTGTTAAAAGACATTCTATAAAGAAGAGTAACAAGTTATTGTATGGCCAACGTACTTTCTGTGCAGGTGACCTGCCTATCCACTGCTGCGATTGCAGATAACCCTTCTGGGAACGTCTGCTCATTTTTGGTGGCTGACTCCTGGGTTGTTGCCTTGTTCATGACCTACCTACCGGCGGCCTTTACCGGACTGATTGGTGTCGCAGTTGCATTCACATTACTCGCTCAACACATGGGATGGGCCGCTGCAGGTGCCTGTGCCGCATGGTTGGCTTTGGTTGGAGTTAGTGCCTTCGCAATAGGTCCTCTGCAGGATGGGTACTTCGTGAGTGTAATTTCTTTCGTACACATTGTGAATTCTTCTTCTATGAAGTATGTTACGACAAGCACACACATACACATGAGATAACGCTATCGGCCAAATAGGAAAGACCTAAAGTGAACAGGAACGATAACGAAACAAAATACAGCACGCAAACAAAATAGCCGCAGCAGGAGCCATTCAAACCCACATGATCAGCAGGGAAGGCACGAGTTAAGATCACCAGTAATTTGAAAATCATAGCAATTTCAACGTCAGAACACTATGTCCTGTGCAATGACACCGGCACAAGCGTAAATCACCATGAGATGGTAGATGCGCTAATATTAGAGCGAAAGTTTTACCACTCCATATCTCGCATGGTGATTCATCGCGTCATAATGACCTTGAACCTGCGGAGCGCAAGTGCATCGCAAAATGCGTTCGGCCAGCCTTCTCAAAAGAAGAACTACATGGTTCGAGGTGCCAGCCATATAAATAGGATAAACTCCTGGCTCTCAACCAACTCGGACGCTACAGCTGCAGTCGCTGTTGTTCTTTCGTCTCTAGGCGCCTCTCGCTCCCAGTCGCGCCACATGATCCGCTGCGGAGGGCGTCGCAGATGCGCTCACTCGTAGCATCGTCGCTGCGGTACCACGTGACTATAGGCGAAGGCTAAACGGCTGCTTCGCCAGCGCTTCGTCCTCAGCC
This sequence comes from Rhipicephalus sanguineus, assembly GCF_013339695.2. Taxonomy (NCBI): domain Eukaryota; kingdom Metazoa; phylum Arthropoda; class Arachnida; order Ixodida; family Ixodidae; genus Rhipicephalus; species Rhipicephalus sanguineus. The sequence goes on along the minus strand of NC_051181.1, from coordinate 87,046,629 downwards.
TCACCATGAATGACGCGTCAGCTGGGACGTCTGTGCGTAGGTTTAAGCACAAGCGACTGGCTCAATGCCATCATCCAGTAGATATAGCAGACAGTAGGCTGCAAAACCTCAAGCGAAGACGAAGTTGCCTGCCTCAACACCGCAGAAATATGAGGCCAGACAAGCACGTTATAGAGAAGCTTAAAAAGCGAGGAAGCGTGCCATGATCGAAGCTACTGCAATCGCCACGTGTGCATATTGTTTGCAAATCCAAGCTGAACACATCTTTAGCTCGTGATAACTAGGCTTACAAGCGTTCGGCCAGATTTTTCCATAGAGCAAAAATTGTTGCCAGTTAGTTCATTTCCCGAGTTCGTCGTCAACACACAAGTACGCATGAATCTCTTAGGTACTGAATGAATATAATTAGAGCAAGTTAACAATCCAACCGCTTTTACCAATCGACCACAAATATCGTTCCTTCGGGAGAAGCTCCGACCAAATCAGTATCTTGCAGTTACAGCGTAACAGCAAACCAATAAGCAGCTACGAACAATGCTTTCCACTGAGATTGTGAATGCGGAAGGGTATACCGTGTTTTACCCTTGAAGTGATGTGTGGCGGCGCAAGGGCGCCTTATATACGTATATTCGCTGTTATCCTGTAATATTTTGATGACGTAATTACTTCTTGAATATCCTACGCGCGCATTTTTTGTGCTACTCTTTCTGTCAGCATGCGCAAAAATATGGTCCTCAAGCTGTTTGAATCACGCTTACAATTACATTTGTTTTCCAGCTTTATAGACATGAACGAGTTTCCGTTTTCCGTTATCTTTTTTGTACATTGTACCGGAAAAGCAGTTATATACATCGGGGAACATTTTTTTTAATAAATATTATTACTAATTTATGTGCATGCACAAACACACCAGGACACATATGAAGTAGGGAGGAAGCAAGCTGACAACTGCAACCTGGAGAGGCACAGCGCCTGCCTGCTCTCCATGCCAGTTCATTACACATTCAGCATGCGCACGCAGCGTGTGTACTTGCGATTCTGGAACAAACTCCTCACTCATATTTGTTGTGCCTTATGCGAATGTTTTGCTGTGTACGTCCACATCCTCTTTTTTGGGTGTGTGTGCGGGTGTGAAACTGTGAGTGCGTGTGTGCTTGCGTTTTTGAAATGTATTACCTGATTTTCGAAATTTAGTTGAGCAGTATATCACCAGCAATAAAACCAAGGTGTAAAAAGAGCCGTGATATGCCTTTGAAGCCATTGCCGACAAATTCAGGTTTCCGTTGGAAGCATTAACAGAAAATTGTTATCTTTTATCCTGAACGCGGTCCGTTATATACGTACAGAAAGTCACTCGCCCAGTGACGACAAGGAAGCTAAGGTTAAATAAACTCTTCTGTTTCTGTGAAACAAAATTGTGGGTCTCTTTTGATTCTTTACGCCTATTCTCGAAAATTTAACCCTACGCACATAGGGGACATGAACACGACACAGCATTAAGCTTGTGGATTGGCACTGAAGTGCGCATTAAGGGAACGCATAAGAACTTCTGGTTTCTGTATATTTTTGCGGATACAGAGATTATCAATTGCATGAAGTTTCTATAGAATCTCCCAAATGCAGTAGGGGGGGGGGTATATAGCGTAAAAAGAAATAGCATTAGCATTGTGTTGAGGTGCACGTCTTAGCCGCCCTTATTGATAGGAAGCCAAAT
>NC_051181.1:86660902-86744815 GCF_013339695.2 Rhipicephalus sanguineus | reverse complement strand
GGCTAGCATACTTGCCTAGTGTACAGTGCACACCTCATTGCTGGCACAAACTCGTCTTTGTTCCTATTCCTCTTGCCTATCAACTGTATTGTATTCACCATGCGCTCTTCACTTGCTGTTCTCAATGCGCAGCACATTCCTATGGTTATTCGCAGTTTTATGTTCACCACGCGCCCATAACTGGTTGTTCTCGATGCGTAGCACGCTCCTATTGTTATTCACAGTATTGTGTTCACCATGCCCCCACCACTTGTTGTTCTCGCGCAGTACGTTCCTATTGTTATTCACAGCGTTGTGTTCAGCAGGCGCCCATTAACAGGTGTTGCTCGCACTGCGAATGACACCTGTCGCCCTCGATGCGCAGCATCATTGTACCTGTTGCTCTGGATGCATATTTTTGCACCTGTTGCTCCCGATGAACGCTTTTTTTGTGTTGCACCTGTTGTGTTGGACTCGATGCACGTTTTATTGTGTTGCACCATTGTACCTGTTGCTCTCGATGCACATTTTTGCACCTGTTGCTCTCGATGAACGTTTTTTTTGTGTTGCACTCGATGCACGTTTTATTGTGTTGCACCTGTTGCTCTTGTGTTGCACCTAAGCACGTTTGATTGTGTTATACACTTATAAATAGTGTGTCACAGGCAGTACATTCATTCTGAAGAAGGCTGGCCCACCAGCCGAAACGTTAATAAAACTACATTTCGTACGTGAGTCCATAGTGTAATGAAGACAGCGGCGCTCGGGCACGGGCGCATGCCGAGCTAGGGGAGGAAGAGAAGGACGAAGAGAGAATAGAACAGCCGGCCTAGTCAGCAGGCGTTGTGTCTATTTCTCTGTGTCTTTCTTTTACAATGGCGCAGTCTACGAACTATCAACCGTAAGTGCGCCCTCGTGGCTCATCGGCGCTGCGGACCTTCCCTCCAAGGAACGATTATGCAGCCCGTCTCGCTACTACTGCCGGAAGCACCTGTGCCACCATTCAAGGACGGCGTCCAGGTCTCCTCAGTGGCTCAAGGGCAGGCTTTCCCCGGCGCCGCCACGGCAGTACACGGCCTACCGTTGCCTGGGAATGCCATCCACGCTTCCCGCAGCGACAGACACCGACACAGGCTGCCAGGTACACTTCGTGGTCGAGAACTCAAACTCATTGTTGCGACCCTCCTCACGACCTTCCTTTCTCGTGACCAAGATTGCGTCCAAGTCACAGAAGTCGATTACGCGAGCCCCAGGCTTATCTTCACCTTGGCACGTGGAGAAGCCGGCTCCTCGATTTGGCAACACGATACCCGTTGACAAGCTGGACGAGCCAATTCCAGCAATCGATATTAATGTGCTCTCAGACCCACCGGAGCTGCGTACGCGAAGTTCAGGGCAGTCATTGGCCGAGTGCGCAGATAGTCACCTTTCCTTGAGTAAGGGCCAAGCTGCTGGTACAAGAGACCGACCAGTACAGCCCGTGTGCGCCGATGGCGTCCGCAGCGATGCTGTCACATCCATGACTCTGCAGCCGACGCTTCTACCACATCGCAGACGCGCACAGGGAAGTGCTTGCAGGGACGTTTCCATCCCTTTCAAAGATGTCACTCTGATGGAGGCCGGAGAGACCAACACGGCTGCAGACATCGATGGCATGCCACTTCGATCAAACTGCCAGCCGCTCGGGTCGTCTTCCGCCGCTCACCAAGTTAGGCCACATCGCGACCGATGCCTTCTGCGACCCCCCCGACACAGCCAGCATCGCCCCCCAGAATGTTCGGCAGCTCTGCAAGACAAGTCGCGGCGTTCACAAGACCAACCACCGCGGTACAGTCAATGCCGACCGCCAGAGATAGTTTCAGCAGCTGTCCATGCAGTGTCGCAGCGTGGCCTTGACCGGCCTCTGCGAGGCAGTCAATGCCGCCCGCCAGAAGCATTAGTGCTACCTATGGTGGTACAGCACCCAGGACCTCTGAATGTTTTCACCAGCGAGGAAATGACCAATGCCAGAGAAGGGCCATTTTTGGACAGGATCGATGCTCGCAGCGTGGCCGAGTGTAATGAAGACAGCGGCGCTCGGGCACGGGCGCATGCCGAGCTAGGGGAGGAAGAGAAGGACGAAGAGAGAATAGAACAGCCGGCCTAGTCAACAGGCGTTGTCTTTTTCTCTGTGTCTTTCTTTTACAATACATATATATATATATATATAGTATACGGAGGACAGAGGGATCGACGCCAGCCCCCCACTCGCGAACGAGTTGGTACGCCGTTGCGTACCAACTGGAGCCAAGTGGAGTTTTATCTTAGTGACCAGAATCGACGCCCACAGAGAACGCGAGCCGTGGCCTCACCTGCCACTTCCAAGCGCCTTCTTAATTTTTTAATTTTCTTCTCTTCAGGTCGCACGCTGTGCGGTTTTGTTTGCCTCCCAAAGGAAGGCGCTGCAGGGTCTTGGGACAACACGAGCGCAAGAGTTCGAGAGTGGCTTGCGCTCTACGCATGCGTCCTGGCGGCTCGCAAATTTCTTGGGTAACCAATTCTAAAATTGTGTAGTGTTTCGCCGTAGTTGGGACGGTGCCGTGACTATCTTTAGACTCTTTTTTTTTTCTCAGAGTTCCGAAATAAATGTAGTGCACGTCGAAGGATTGAAGAGAAACACTAGGGAACTATACATAGTGGGTATATGAGGAAATGGGTAGAAGGTAGCAATGTAGCGTTTTCTTTGTTCTGGTCCCTGCCACTAAACCTTTGAATAGCTGTCTTTCGTGTTTATGCTTTCGTGGGACCACAGAAAGAAAAAAAAACAAAAACGATGCGTGATAACAAAGTGCATTTGCGAATAGCGCATCCGCCAAGACATATACCAAACGGAACAATTGTTGATTGTAGTTCATCAGCTTTGGCGTTTGAGTAAGCTTGTAACGAGTTTGCTTAGTACGCAGGAAAGGAATGCCAAACATGCCTGTTCCATCCTTGCGTTGCGCATATAGGCATGATCTTTCTTCAGTTTAATTCAAATATACCTGAAAGGCTAGTGACATGAATGCTTTACAGGAAAGTAGTAGCTAAAACAACTTAGAAGACTGAATAAGTACATCTTTGTTTACAAAAATCATCAGAAATCGAGGTGCCGTTTTGGTAATTTTACGACGTACGTGAATATTTCTAAAGCTGCGAATGTGGGACATAATTTCAAAATATTTATTGGACAGCTGCGCCACAGGAAACGCTTCTGTGATTGTAATGTACGTAGGAGTCCATTTCTCAACAAGCCTTTCTTTAACAGCTATTCTACTTAGCACATCGTTTCGTATGAGTCGATCTAGAAAACAATCATAATAAACGGGTGTATGACACAGAAATTGGGTAATCCCGCGACTCACCACTGGTTCACTAAAAATGAAGTGGGAAACAGTTAGCCCAACGAATGGCTGCAAAGCGACGGCGGCGAGCCGAAGACCCGAGCACGTACAATGAGAGAATACTTGGGGGCGGGAAAGGCAGCGGCGGCTGCGAGAAGACCCCGAAGCGATGGAAGGCCTCCGCCAACGACGACGTGCCCGTAGATCTATGAGAAGTGCGAACGCTTGGTTTGAGCGCGGGTTTCTGTCCCTGGAGTTTGGGCAACCGTGTCGGATGACTGTGGTTTAACTGTGACTGCGTGTCTGTGGGAAACCGTGACTGTGGTTTAGCTCGAACCTCTCTGCGCTGAGAATCAACGTATAAAAAACCTACAGTGTCACCTAGCTAAAGGCTAGCAACAACCAAGAAGCAACCTAGAACTGGCATCACCTAGCTAAGGCCTAGAAACAACCTAGAAGTAACCGGATTAGTGTTCAGAATTGTCCAGATTCGCCGTTTCAAGCCTTGCGAGGCGTAGTGCAAGCTTCGCCAATTTTATTTTTATTTGCGCCAGTATGCCCTACGGCATAAGTTAAATAATGAGGAATAGTTCGGTTTCTTGGACAAAATCTAGGAACGGTCGACGCAGAGGAACATGCGTCCAGCTTGTTAAATCAGGTGGTCGACTGGGGTAGTAGCCAAGGCCGCGTAGATGGCGGGTGTGGACCTTGTGGAGGCCCGGGCAGGTCCCCAGTAGGCAAACCAGCGTTGCCTCTATGGCTTTCGAGGACGCATTTCTGAAACCTCTTTGTCTAGTGCTCCGTGCCAAACGTCACTGCCAAATTATTTACTTACCCAGAGTCTCCTGGACCTGTCTCGAATTGAGTTGAATAAACTTTATTTGTCCAATGGTTGTTATTGAAACTGTCAGGAATAGTCGGCATCATAGACTATCCACGGAGATTAAAAAACATGGTTGATCCCTCCGTCATAGGAATCGAAATAACACGAAAGTAAAACGTGCCCTTATAGAAGTAACTGAACGCTTACTGTACATTGATATAAGACAGTTTGCACAATGTGTATGGATGTCTGGCAGCTATAGCACCGTTTAACGTCGATGCACCCTCTTTGATAATTGGTGGCGCATCTCCATGCCGACGACTAACGTCCATGTTCGATGATTATGAGAGAGAAACAGCAGAGGAAGGCAGGGAGGTTAACCAGAAGTTTTTATCCGGTATGCTACCCTGCACTGGGGTTGGGGAATAGGGGTTGAAAGCCAGAGAGAGAAAATAAATAATAGGGAAAAAAAGACAATCACAACCACACACACACGAGAGCGTTCCGCTCAGAGGCGCTCTGACAGGCCAGTGGATCGCAGAAAGGCTAGTAGTGCTTGTAAAGCCTTCTTCTGCGAAGTTATCTCCGTACGATGGCGTAGTAGTCTTTCTTCTGATAGGGGCTGGTCGTCCAACTTAATGAAAGCATGGCAAAGAGATTGTCTCTGTGTGCTATACTCCGGGCAGTCACACAAAACATGTCAAATTGTTTCTTTGTCGCCGCAGTTTTCACAGGCGGTGGTGTCGGCCATCCCTATGCGGAATGCATACGCACGGATAAACGCGACGCCCAGCCATAATCTACACAGAACGGTAGCGTAAACAAACCCTTGTGGTAGCTGTAGTAGTTAACGGTGAAAGCGTAATCAGAGAACGAGTTGTGATAGCCAGAAGAGCGTCTCATATTGGACGCAGGACTTGGTCACCATCCACAGGCCGCACTATAGAGGGAAACGAAAAGCGCGTTGTGCCGCCCCGGTAGCCCGGCCGCAGTTTTTCTTGGGGCGAGCGCGTAGGCGGGAAACGCGGCGTTACAGCATGAATTACGTGCCACGCTTATGGTGTGCTGGCGGCCGTTTCGCTGGCCGCCAGCACCCCATGAGCGTGGCACGTAATTCATGCTGTCCATGACATGTGAGTCATGACTTTCATGATAACTCGTGTTGTTTATGTTCGTCACACAGTCACGTCACGCTATACCAATTTCGGGGTAGATCAAGCTAGCGAAACGGCCGCCAGCGCCCCATGAGCGCGGCACGTAACTCATGCTGTACATGACGTGTGTCAGGCTTTTCATGTTAACTCGTGTTATTTATGTTCGTCACACAGTCACGTCACAAGATACCAATTTTGGTGTATATCAAGCTAGCGAAACGGCCGCCAGAGCACAATAAGCGTGGCACATAAGTCATGCTGTACATGACACGCGTGTCATAATTTTCATGTTAACTCGTGTTATTTATGTTCGTCACACAGTCACGTCGTAAGATACCAATTTTGGTGTATTTCAAGCTAGCGAAACGGCCGCCAGCGCACCATGAGCGTGGCACGTAGGTCATGCTGTACATGACATGCGTGTCACGATTTTCATGTTAACTCGTGTTTTTACGTTTGTCACACAGTCACGTCACGCAATACCAATTTCGGGGTAGATCAAGCTAGCGAGACGGCCGCCAACGCCCCATGAGCATGGCACGTAAGTGATGCTGTACATGACACGCGTGCCATGATTTTCATGTTAAACTCGTGTGTTATTTATGTTCGTCACACAGTCACGTCACTCAATACCAATTTCGGGGTAGATCAAGCTAGCGAAACGGCCGCCAGCGCACCATGAGCGTGGCACGTAAATCATGCTGTACATGACATGCGTGTCATGATTTTAATATTATGACTTGTCATTTATGTTCGTCATACAGTCATGTTACGCCATACCAATTTTGGTGTACATTCGATTAACCAAGCGATCAGGAGAGCACAAAGTCGTAGGCGGCTAGATAGATAGATAGATAGACACGCTCAAAGTCGCTGAAGTCCGCTAAGAAATGCTTCGCATTTAAAAGGCGCGTTTGCGAAGACTCTAGAGTCTGTGACCGTGGCGCAGGGGATAGCGCGTCCGGCATCTGTTGTTGCGGACCGAGCGGTCGTGGGTATGATGCCCGTTGACGCAACTTTTTTCTTTCCCATCTGATAGTGTACATTTTTTCGACGTCATTTCCGTGACGGAAATACGTCACTGAAGTCTTGTTGGACCCCGGCATAAAACACTTTAGTGTTAAAAATACATTACATGAAGCGTAAAGTAATGCAGCAGTTACATATTCCTTCATTACTATCTATAGAAACAGGCGTGCATGACCCGAATTCACAACATGCGGTATGAGTCATTCGAGCATGACACAGCTATACTGAAAAGTATGTATATTTAGTCCTGGAAAAGGCATTTGGCAAACATCCGTTTGCAGCTGGAAGCCACAAGAAAATCCGTACTGATTTCCGTGTGGCTTTCACATATCGTCGCTGCCGAAACATTCGTCCTGGTCCATGCATCGAACCCGGGACCAAGGCCTTTCCGGCGCGGTCGCTCTACCGATGCAGCGAACCAGGACGCTTGCACTCGATGTGCATAAACACAGCGTATTGCAATGCAGTCCTGTTACAGAATATTTAGTCCTATTACAAATTGCACTTTATTTGGTTAATGACTTGTACACAAACAGGAATAAATGTGCAATTACACAGGAGGTCTCATCATTTGCATTCGTATTTTCTGCCTCTCTCTCAATACGAGGCACAGCGTGCATTGCTCCAAAGCATTTTAAGCGCAACAAGAAACGCGACGCAGGAAGCAACAGCACTTTTTTGTGTATCCCGTCTTTCGCTGCGCCAAATATCTTTCGAAAATGAACACATGTCAATTGGACAATTCATGCAAAGAGCTCTGTAAGGCTCATGAACTCCTTCTACTGCGTGCTAACCGTGTTTTACAGAACAACTCGGCGAAAGCGATGAGGCAGGCGAAACCGAGACCCGCTAGGAGAACGACGAACACGCCGCCGACTTTTGGTAGGCCCAGCTCGCTAGCTGCGTCAGTCCTAGATTCTCCGGCGTCTGTGGGACAGCGCTTCAGCGGATCCCGTACTTTCCACCAACGATCCTTGAGCTCTTGCAGCGTGCCACGCTCTTGGAGCCGTAGTACGGTCGACGACAGAATGTTGCGATACGGAGATCCTGCACGAATGGAACAATGTATGGTGTGCCTTTTTTCATCGACATGAATGTAACTTGATGCAGGCACGAATTGTGCGCCGGCTACGCCATGTTTAATGTAGAACGTCAAAGCGTATTTCATACCTCCCGGCATTTTAGAGGTAATACAGGCATGCGATGCGCGAAAATAATACCACAGTACTACCTTGAATGAGCATTGCCATCATATATAAACGCAGCTCAAACTTTCCAAAATGTGCTTTGTATCACATAAAGATGGATAATGTCAGAGAAAAGAGCACACAATATCGCGCAACATATTTGCATATATACACTGCCATTTTCATACATTGTCATACAACAAAACATCGTACATGACACGTATTTCTTGGATTTTAAGTACCAGCAACTTACATTGCTGAAATTGCTATTTCATGCATTAAGAATTTCTCTCCCCCCCCCCCCCCCCCAAAGTATACGCTGACATCAGCGTCACTACGTGTTTGTCACATTGTGATGCTACTCACGTGTCTATTGGATAAAATCTGAATGTAGTTGGCACATAATTGAGGACGATGCAGCAAGCCATGGAATGGCAAATGATGGATGTGACGTAAAAGGACAAGGAGAGAGCAGAGTGGGTGAGGGAAGAAACATGCGTTGGCCATGCAGCACGCAAGCAAGATAACCGCTGGTCATTAATAGTAACAGACTAGATTCCAAGAGAAGGCAAGCGCGTTACGGTGAGGCAGGTGGGCAGTTGATATTAGAAAGCTTTTATAGATAACGTGGACGCAGCAAGCACAAGACAAGGTTAATGGGCGAAACACGTGAGATGCCTTTGCCCTGCAGTGGGCGTAGTCAGGCCGATGATGACGATGACGAATATGGCACAAAACGTATAATACCTACCAGGCGGCGTGGCGATGCCGTAGCCCTTGGAGTCTAAGAGACCCCCGATCTGCTTGAGCTGGCACCGTCTCCGTACCACGTACTCGATGCTCGTAGATTCCATGATGAAGGCGTAGCCACCGCGCTCCACGCGCCCAATGCCCTCGGCGACGGAAGGCACCAGGTCCTCTTTCATGGCGTGCCGCATCATCTCGTACGTCTCGTGTCTTGACTCCTATTCCAAGTGATTCCGATAATGCACACAAAGAAAGCTAAAGTAAGGTCGTGACGCTAATTAATCAGCAAGGGAAGAGGAGTAGCCGGAGCCATGTATAGGCACCAACCTCTCCTAAAACACATTTAATAAAAAAAAGCAATGCATGCACAGAGTGACCTTCCTCTCTGACGTTTTAAAATGAAATGAAGGCATCTCAATGCGCTGGCTTTTACCAAGCAATCCCAAAGCGCACCACAAACGCAGATTTGCTTTAGAGTTTCAGTGATTTCCTTGTGTTCGTTTTGTCCCACTTGATAAGATTGCCCCTCTTCATATTTTAACAATCAATGCTTGCTTACTTTTGAAAGAGGTAAATAACACTGGCAATAAGAGGCAGCGATAAAAGGAGTTAAAGTCCGGAGGTTTAACTTTTTATTATTTTACACTGAGGTATCCTCAGTTGATGGCTCTGTGCCCATGACTCCCTTTTACACTCAACTGTGCAGAATGAATACTGTGTTCACACTGTGCGAAACAATGGTGTTATTGTTTTCCGCACTCACTAAATCAAGGTGTTCTAACAATTTTCATAGCAGACCAGCAGTCTGTCTGAGACATTTGATGCTTTTCTTTGAAGCGTGTCATGCCAGGTGTTTTTAACAACCGGTAAGATTCAAGGCACCTAACATGCTGCGTTTTTCTCGTTGATAAAATACATCCCCAGGTCATTCGAATGCCTTTGTTTGAAAGTTAGTGTAGATGCAGGCTTTGGTGGCATACAAATGATTCCACTCTGCATACATCAGCATAAACGTTTCAGTCCTTTGGAACTTTTAATAGGACTACGTCAGCAGGCGACTTCGTCTGCGTGTTTCTGAGCGTAGGTAGTGTTCGTGCCTTTCTGTTCTTTCGTGTGCATTATGCCTTTTACCGAATACATATGGTACGAGTACTACACAAGGCCATAAGTCAAGAATAGGAACACCTTTCTATAAATTAAGGCCCACTATTTCCGTGCACTACAATTTGCAAAATGCCTGGCCAGTTTGCAGCGAGGGCCATAGGCGTGCGCACATGGGGGGAAGGAGGGACGGCCGCCCCCCCCCCCTATTCACCTACAAGGGGAAGGGAGGCTCAAAGCCAGCCCCACACATTGACTTAATAGTGAGGGGGGTGGGGGCGCAATGTCAGCGCCATACAATGACATAATTGGGAGGGGGGCGCTGCGACTAACCTTCGCGCTCCCCCCCCCCCTGAAGGGGAACCCTGCGCACGCCTATAGGAAAATACACCTCTGTTAAAGTAGACGTAGAGTGACAATGTGCTTAATGATGGTGGGGATGGTGAATGTGTCAAAAGTGTCCTATTTGACCACTGAGGCCGCATTAACAAAATCTTTTAGCAACAGTATACGATACCTAGGTGTTATTTTTAAAACAATGGCGAGTTGGGTGATTCAGTTTAAGGGCCCCTCACCAGGATTTATTATTGCAAGTAAACAAGCGCGTGTGTGGATAACTCGCTGAATTGCAATAAACAATATAAAACGCCTGCATTTTATAGTCTTTATTGCAATTTAAAGTGCTGCGACGCAGCGTCATCATTTCGACGCGCTACTGACTTTTGCCATTTCTGTGCACTATTTGCAAGGAAAAGACCGCAAACACTGGCCTAGTGGTTAAATAAGAATAGTTGTTGCCTAATGTTACTTTACATCAATTCTGCTTGAAATATTTTGCTACAGACTATCGCATTGGCGAAGGCAGTGCCGTATTTAACGAGAAGTTGGACGTGGGACGTTTCGGAAGGATTTTGGCAATATTTTTCTACCTTTTTAGGACCTCGCGGCAACCTGACAAATATCGCATAGAATTTGAGTGGCTCGTTGAAATTAGTTAATGAAGAAGTATCGCATAACTAATAACTTACCTAATACAACAATTAGACAAATATTTATATTGCAATTACGATAACTTGCTGCTAATATTCAATAACTTAGTCTAACAAATTCCACTTGCTTCATGTTTGGTATACAATACCTTGGCATTAAATTAGCAAACTTTCATGCATTTCTAGACAGTCGATCATAATGCGTGTTGCGTACAGACGGCGCCATACCTTGAAAAAAGCGTGCGTCGATCCTGAGCGCACGCATCCGTAGCGCACAGCAGACTGCTTCGCCAAGTCTTCGGCACTATCGATCGGTGACAGAAGCCTTTCTTTCGTCAGGAAAGACGCCAAGTTCGCTGTGTACGAAGACACCAGCACGAACGAGAAGATCCACCAGGTTGTAGCGATTATGCGCGTCGAAGCTGACCTGCGGAATACGCTGTGTTACTGAAAGTTATCTCGATCAAGAAAGGACGCTAAAACAGGCCGCAAGGTGAAGCTTTATCAAGGCAATGTCTTTCTCTAGGGAGCTCGCTACCACCTTCAGTCTGTAACACAGTATGTGGATGCGCGATATCCGATTTATAGCCGCTATCAATATCAAGAAACGTTAGCTCAGTAAACGAGCAAAATGTAAGCAAATGAAACTTAATAATCTGTATCAGAAGTGGCATAGCCAAAATAATAAAAGTCACAGTTTCGCCGCAAGGGCGAAGCAATGAATGCGATAGCAAGAAACTAATGCTATACGAAGTGAGGCTCGCCAATGGATACTCTCAGTTTGAACAGCGCTCCTGTTGCAAAGGCTGCCGAAGCAGCGAAGGAAACTAGCGTGCTTCAAGTGTCGAGCTGTGACACTTGATAGTTCACGCTCATCGTCTGTTTGTTCGTTTAGCGGCGTCCCTTGAGCTCGAGTGACTTTCGTACGCTCCGTAACATGAGCGCGGACACCACGTGAAAGCTTGAAACAACCCTCTTCCCCTCACCACCAGAAAACCGCGCGAGCAGACAGCGGAAGGGCAAGGTTCTCTCTGCGCAAATATAAGAAGCGAGCGAGCTCGCCGACGACTTTTAAATGCGCCCGTCGCGCTCCTAGCGCCATCTCGCTGGTAATGAAGAAACGCTTATAAGCGCCGGCCGTCTCTGAGTCCGTCCAGCGGTAAAGGGTGTCTATATAATGCTCGCCGTTAGCTACGTCGAGGATCTGCGTTTCGTGGCGTAGCGGTTAGCGCCGCTCGCTACGGAGCCAGAGTTCCCTGGTTCGATTCCGCGCTTCGGAAGCATTTTTCCGAATTATTTTTCTTTGGGGCTTATATATATATATATATATATATATATATATATATATATATATATATATACGGTGCATGGCGACGGCGACGGCAAAATTCAGCCGAGACTGTCCATATAATTGCTATCGCAATAAAATACCTACTAGTGAGCATATGAAAAAACTCGAGACCATTTCACTCAGTGAAGGTCGCTGGCTGACCACGGGAGCTGACGGGCCTAACGTCTTCTTTGGTAGTTGCCTAAGTGATTCGTAATCGCACAGTTTTGTTGTAAACTGCTGCTTTCCCTAGAACACTGTTTCGGGCGGCATCGGCCTTCTTCCTAGCGTTCCTCAACATCTTCAACGACGTACTAAAGAGCGCATGGTGAAGCGCATGTTTGGTTTCAAACTTTCGCAGAGTCAGAATTTTCCTGTTTTTTTTTTCTTTTCATTCATTTCAACGATTAAACTTTCTGCAATTTCTCGCTACGTCGGGCCATTACAGGCTACTGCGCAATTTAACAATACATTTGCTAAAATATACGCTGACCGTTTCGCTTATAATAGCTGTTCTGGATTCAAACAGACGTCAAATGCTCCATTAATTCACCATCATGGCTTCCGGCGCCCATCAAAAAGCAGAGTTTACTCGTCGATGTTATTTCGAAAACGTGACACTGGTGATGCTAGCAACATCGGCCAACGTCAAGCCTGTCTCAAGAATGTGCCGTTTCTCACTACAGCGGCACGCACAACGCCTTGCTACAGCCTCCGCCTCAATAGTTCAACTGGTTTATTCTCTGCATCTCTCCTCACTATGTGAACCAGAGGTTTGACCTTGACGCCACTTGAAATTTTCTACAATCAAGGTCATTCTCGTATATATAAATAGTTCAAACATACTACTACGCGAGTCACACTCCTAGAAAATTATACGCACGTTAGTAGTGTTCCTGTGGCCTTGATTCTTCAGTGTAGATTTTTTAGCACCTCAGAAAGAAACGACACTCTGAGTGTTATCATTCTGTGTTGGCTTTCTGTTTCTGTTAGCTTTCAGATACATATTATCTGCATGACGTAGAGAACATGAACTTAAAAGTTTTTCTCTCCGTCGTAAAAATCTAGAAGTATAACAAAGAGGCGAAGAAATACAGCTTCCATTTAAAAGGAAGTATGCGAGGAGGCGCTCTAGGAAAGAAATACAATATTGAACTTACCTCGGAGACTTATCACATCCTTGCCTCATGATGGCGCTAATTGTGAACCAAAAGCTGTTAGGAAGAGTGAAGTCGCTTTTCACCGTTCGCAGACCAGTATTCCTCCTGGCGTCACAATACACCTTCTCTTGTTGGAGTTCCGAGGAGTCCACTTCTTCCTGACCCTTGATGATGTCGAGCCCGGCACGCCCACCCTCCGTTCCCGTGTACCAGTTGCCACCAGTGCGTGCTAAACTGTTCCCACAGCAGTAGCACCCGTAACACCGCGAAGTGGCACCATTTCTGGACTGCACTGCACTCTGAGCACGAGCGACGCAGCACAGAATGACACTCACAACGACGCAGGCAGCGGCGACGCACAGCCACACGTCCCCCGAAAGCGGAGACAGGAAGTAGAGAAGCGAACGTTTCTGGTCGGCCTTCTTGTAGAGTATGCTGACTCCCAACGTCATGAAAGGCATGGTGAAGTCTACGGCTCGCTCGCGCTCTGACGTGATGGTCAGGTCACCGATCGCCAGGTCCGTCTCCTACAACGAGGGCATCGGAATAGTTACGTCAGCTAATATAAAAAATGGACATCTGCCGGAGGCGAGGTGGTTCGTGGGGCGCTCACATTCAGGAAAACATATAACGATGTATTTATCCGTAAAAGAAAATTTCAGGAAATTCTGATGAAAGGCACATCATGAGATAAGCTGGCGGGACAACGGCAGATAATACTTACGAAAGAAAATAAGCCTAAATTTGACCCGCGATAATTTTCCTTCACATGTCCCAGAAAAACGTTACTAAGCTCTCTGCTAAACTATCGAAATCACGCCCTCGGGCACCTGACGTGCTTCCATTATCAGCTACCAGATGGCATCATCCCGATTATCGTAGACTTCTCCACGATATTGTCATCCTTAACGGTGGTGTAGAACGAAATTCGAGACAACGGCGTTCAGTTCACCTTGAATGGAACAGTACAAAGCACGCCTAATTTGCTTACTTCAGAAAGAAAATAGCTGTGCCTTGGTTTACAGCAAAAAAATAACACTTCAGCTTAATATTAACGGTAAAGCGATGCTGACACTTGCCTTTAGCCTCAATAAGACAATGATATTTTGTCTTTATCGTTTACTTTGTGATGTAAGGCTGGGGAGCAAGCAGGATGGGCGAATTACTGACTTTACATGTAGCTCCAGTAATGCTGTATTGTTGACCAAATTCGACAACCAGGCAAAGCTGTCCATGTAAATCCTGAGAACTGTGGTGCTGTCGCACACAGAAACTTGATGCAAGACCGAACTGTTTGGTATTCCCCGGTAAGGTACTGTCAACGAATATTAGCGGCGGCAACAGCAAGACAATGGCCCTTTGCTTGAAGTGTTATATGCGCTGGCGTCAACAACTGCAAATAGAAGAATACCAACATAGGCTTTATCGCATGAACTGAAACGCAAGCATCAATGCTTCAAAGTGCCGCATGCACAGCTCAAGCAGCGCATACGACACTGTAGAGTAACATACTGTTCAAGCAAGTACAACGTTAGTTCTAACAGTCTGTACTCTCGTGATCTCCATTTGGCGCAGAACGCAGTCATACTGCTTCATCGAAACTTACCATGTCGACAAGTTCGCGCACCATTCCGTTCCACCTGCCCTGAGAGTCGCGGCTGCCGTATGCGCCGTCTCTGACAAGCTTGAGATGGTAGCGGAAACCAAGTAATGCGGACACTTCACGGAGCAAATCCACGCAGTACCCTTCGAAGCGGTCGTTTCCTTCGAGCTTGTGCGCGGATTTCTTGAGCATGACGTACGGTGCATTCTGCAGGAATGGTCGAATATGCCATACAGGAAGATGTCGGCGTAGATTAGAGCAGAATATCTGCAACTTTTCTATTATTAAATGTCAAGCATACTCAGTAAGTTGAAGATGCTATAATATGAGCTATCATGTGACCCTTTGTACTAGATGGTGCACTCTTGCACGTTACCGACAGACTAGACGCACCTTCATGTTTTTTTGCCTTCCACATTCCCATCGTCCACATTCTGCTAGCACATAACGAATACCTTTAACCTAACCACTAGGCTGCAGTTAGTTACGCAGCTGCACTCGAATGGGCAAATTCAAAACTATTTTGTTATATTGATATTCCTTATCAGTGCGCAGCGCTTAATCGAACGTGTTATATTTTTATCTCCGCCTTTCTTTCTCTCTTTCTTCCCCTTCTCCTTTGCCATAAAAACGTGGGGCAGTAAATCAGATTTTTTTTTGTTCCAGATAACCTCCGTGCTGTACACTTATTCGTATCTCTCTCTCTCTATCTATGGCGGCCTAACAACTTTTTCGTTTCATTTATTTTCAGCACTTTCGACGTGCTCAGTCATACAGATAGAGTATTTGTCCAATCTGTCATAATCCCATTTTTTCCATTTTTATTTTGTCTATGTCAGTTCGAGATAACTAATTGCATCTGTCGGCAAACTTCCTTTTTTGCATCAAAGAAAATAGAAAAAAATGTTTATAAAAACACAGATAATATTCTCCTTACCATCACCTGCCCCAAATTTTACAGGTAGGGCGGCCTAATACGTAAAACAGTATCCGGCACGGCAAAATCCAACCTTCTCTGAGTCAACGACTGACTCACCAATATCGTCGTAATTCTCAAAGTCTTGTTCTTCAATACGTTAAGTATTTCGTCCTGGAACATCTTTTCTGCCCGAGTGAGGTTTAGCCCAGAGGATGCACTCCATGTTCCAACCTGGGGGGAAAATAAATGCATAAAACAAAAAATACCAAAACTGGGCACATAGTCTCATCTCAAAAAAAAATTTTTTTTCAGTGCGATTAGAACTGAAACACAAGTAAAACAAAGTTGATTAATTGCTTTATACAAAAAAGCAAAAAAAATATGTTCCCTGCTAAATAAAACCTCGGCGCGTTGTAACTTCATAAAATATTGCATAAAGACAAGCAGTTTATGCCTTGTGTTCAAGAGTTGTAGTAGTCAAATTTATTATACAAATCAGCTGACGAGATTAATTGTCCTCGGCACGGCATACAGCTGCCGCGCAAAAATTGTGTTGGAGTATGTGCTGAAGCAACAAGGCATAATTTCTACTGGTTCAATCCAACCGGCACTTACGAAAAAAAAAGGCGTTAACATAACCGACATAACCATAACCATAACATGTTATGTTAACATTACATAGCTCCAAGGCGTTAAGAAAACATAACCTCACAACATCACATAGCATAACTATTCCAGGTACTCCGCTGATAATGAATAAAGCCTTCTTGATATTAATATTAGACTAAAATTGCTGTCACGTATATTGTCCTGAATATAGCTGTTGTTGTCATATGTTACATGTACGTTTTTCTTTTCTGTAATTATTATTATTATTATTATTATTATTATTATTATTATTATTATTATTATTATTATTATTATTATTATTATTATTATTATTATTATTATTACGCGACGCACGGGAATTCAGAGACGTAGCTTATCGGACGGTTTATGTTCGACGCCGAGCAAAATATTTTACGAATATCTGCTCTCTGTTGGCAGCTTCTCCCTTCTGCCAAACGTTTGCCGTGTGTACTGTGTAGACGTGCATACTGCGCCACACGCCTTTACACGGTTGTTGCATTGGAAAATTAGTTATTTTTTTATCCTGTCCTGTTACTTTAGTCCAGTCATCGCATAGTTAGGCTCAAACAGTTAAAGATCGGGCGACGAAGTATTTAGACTAAACAAATGTGTAACTCAAACACGCCTGAGGATTTTTGGATTATGATGAGACTTTTTTCAGGTGTTCTCAGCCAACTGTTTACACGGCGTGCATACTGCTGGGAAGAAAAATTCCCTTTCCACGAAACAATGAAGTGAGGGCGTTTGCTTTCGTCCACTGCAGTTGCTTGGTTGTCGTGAATTTTTTTTTTTTCGGGCGTACCCATTTATAGCCTTTCTTAGCTCACCGAACGCCGCTTTCTTTTTATCCTGCTCATATATGAGCTGAGTTTTTCCGCGTCCAATAAAACAGCTGCAACTGTCGGCCATGTTGCATTAAGGGTGGTCTGACTGCAACTCCGGATGGGTGCTCGTGTAAGTCGGTTGACGAAAGACAAAGCAGTTTCAGGAGTAGTTCCATAAAGGTCTTTAGAGACATCACGTACATAAACCTACTGAGACAGAACTAAAATTTTTCCGAGAGCGAATGAACAACGCACACACTATAAAGTTGTGGAAATTGAAACATTCTCGGCCGCTGTTCTTGCAGTTTTTAAACGCATTAGATCGTTGGTGTGTTCGAAAACTAAGGCCTTGTTGCACCGATGATACGATATCGCGCACAAGTGAACCACAAGCGCCAAGAAAAAAATTCGGCACATCTGATTGTCTTTTAATGAGGAGCTTGAATTTTGGTAAAGTTTGATCGCACAAACTCACTTGTTAACACGCAGAAATCCTGTCTTATGATCAAGCAAATCAGCTTCGACGGGGCGTGGATATGGATGGTATTTCATAAAGGTGCAGGTCTCTACAGAAATAGGTTCGTGTTAAAACGAAGCTGAAGCACTTTAAAAAAAAATGTCTTTAGAGCGTGTAAGTAACGTCTGATTCCTTATGAATTCAAAAAGCGAGGTGACAATTCTCAGAAGTGAACGCAAAGAGCACTTTTTCGCAAAAAAAAAAAAAAGAACAGAGGCTGTGGCCTAAGGGTTTATTGAGATGCTGAGTGAACGCGGTCACGTCCTCCTCGGTATGCCGCGTTATCTGCAACAGCAGCACTGCTGAAGCGTGGCCTCCCAGATTAGCTCCGGCAACGGGACGTCATGAGTTAGTCACGGAGGCCACGCTTGAAGATACGAGAGATGCTTGTTCACATAGCGCTCGGCTGTTTGTCGCTATTGCAGATATTGTAATCCAGCTGCAGAACATTCAGCTTCGCTATACTTACTTCAGCCTTCGTTACATGAACATCGCACTCGCAATTCTGATCAGCGAGCGGCGGGAACCTTCCGTCGGAGTGCAGCACTGCTCCTCCAAAGGAACCCAAGGTGACGTAGGTTTCCACGCCCACACTTTCGGCACGCTCGCGAGGGCGGAGTAAGACAAACTTTTCTTTCGCGTATTCTAAAGCTCCTACTGCCGCAACCGCGGAAAAACGAAACGACGCTTTATCGAATTCTAAAACCTCTTCAGGTTTCCTTTAAATGATAATAAAAATTGGCAAACCTGTGCCTGCCTCTAAGCTGTTAGGATTTAAGTCCTCGAGAAAGCTGTGTAATACTGTCATCATAACGACCAAAAGTGCAACGGCATAACAGGTGACACAATCGCATGCACTTTTATTTTAACTAAGAGCGACATCTCATCTGGTTTTCAAAGCAAGGGAGCGTGTACACAGTAGCGCGAAAAAAAAAAAAACTTTTTAGGTAATTTTCGCAGACTGTTTAGCGTGAAAACTCGACTTGCTGCGCAACCAGCAGAAAATAAGGAGGGAGACAGGAAAGAGCACAGTATTTTCTGTCTGACTCGCTCTTTCCTCTCTCCCTCCTTTTCTCCTGCTGGTTGCGCAGCATGTCGAGTTTACATGTACGAACCAACTAGTCTGCAAAGAAGTATTGCTGTTTAAAGGGACACTAAAGAGAAACAATGGATTGGTTTAGATTGATAAATTGTGCTCGAAGAAGTATTGTGTAGTTTAATTCACAACCATATGTTTATTATTAGAGGAGAAAACCACGTTCAAAGTTTCATTTTTAAATTTCGCGCCGAACTTTGTAATTCGTGCAGTAAAAGTTTTCAAAGAGCATTTAACGTATTTTGGCGCCACCGGCTCGACGAAATTTCCACAAACTCGTTATGTCAAGTCTCTGGCCCCCTCAGAGGATAATGTACTTCAATTTAACGGATTAGGAACTACGAACGCCCAAGCAGGCGCCGTCAAAATTACGTGACGTCACGGCAAATTGTGCGGGAATTTCAAGGTGGCGTCGTCACCTGTATTTTCCTTTTTGCGCATTTTCTCGCTTGTTAAGCGTCTTCTCGCAGTAAGCGCGGTGTTTTTTCGTATCGTGGAAGACTACTTTACTAATGCGAGAAAAATCGCTTCGCTCTTCAGTGTCCCTTTAAAGTGGCTTGACGTCACGCTGTGTTCGAAACCGAGTACTTACCGATGTCAACCCCGCACGCTTCAGTTGTGCCACGTACAGAGACAGATTTCTCCGTTGACCATTAGCGTCAAGCCACACTGGTCCAGTCAAGCCCGAGAACCGTGTCTGCCAAAAACATGAGCAGCAAAAGGCAACCATGAACCACTTTTGACCAACCTCTGACTGTGAACAGGGGATCGTGGCCGCTAAATGAGACGAGAGGCAAGCGACTCCCAACCATCCGCGCAGCGGGCTCTATCCTGGGATATCCGTAAAGCTATTCTATCACTCTAACTGCGAACGGATACCTAAACTTAGAATTTTTTTTATTATTTATGTTTTACAGGACGATGATTTGTTGCTAACAACCAACGACACCGACGCCGATATCGGAATTAATGCGGAACGAGCTCTTTAACGCTCTCGCGTTAATAAAGATCGTGGTTTGTTTACGCTGACAGGAGCTTGGCCTCAGGATCATTTTAAGCTCAGGATGCCCGTAAGAGAATATTTCAGCAAATATCAATGCTGCACATACGCTTATCGAAGCCGGCCGGCTAATGGCAAAAAAACATTCACGAAAGAAGGAGAATCTTAAGGGCTCGTTTTTCCTTGCTAGACACACCATTAATGAGAACTAAGAGGCATAAAAACCAAGGAATGTATAGGGGGCGCTACTTGTAGTAATTATGGGGTGAATGGGAATAAACTAAAGTCGACGAAAAAGACAGCTTGCCACCGGCAGAAACCGAACGTGCGACCTTCGGATAACGCGTTCGATGCTGCCTCACTCAGTGGTGGAGCATCGGACGCGTTATTCGATGTTCGCAGATTCGGCACCTGCCGAATCTGCGTTATCTTTTCGTCGACTTTAGTTTCTTCACATTCACATCATAATTACTACAAATAACATCGCATACACATTCCATGGCTTTCTTGACTGTTAGTTCTAATTAAAAGCGTTCACGTTTATTAAATTCAACCGGAAAAGGGCTGGAACGGGCTAGTTTTTTAGGGATCCATGAGAAAATGGGACGACAGAAACACGGAGACCGTCTCTGTGTTTATGTCCCTACTTTGCGTGCTTCTTCTCTGTATATTGAATGAATGGAAAGCCTTGTTCTGGTAAATGAATTCAAGCCATCGTTGAAAAAATGATGGCTGTGTCACGCATCGAATAGGGAAGTGAGCACTAAATCTCGTCTTTTGCGTACGGTATCGGGAGCGACGTACCTCCGGCGAGCTGACATATGTGAACGCCGTCATCGTGTGAGAAAGTGCGATGGTAACGTCATTCTCAACTTGTTAATGAGCAATACCGAAAAATGATCATTCTGCCTAATTACCTATGCGCATGCATAAAATATTCCGGTTCCTTTAAACGTCCTCTAATAATCTCGACAAGGCAGAGGAAGAACAGCTCTGCTGCGTATCGTATTTAGGTACGCGATATGTCGACGTGCTTCGGAACACACGCAAACAGTACCGTGTGTTGTTTCCAAAATAAGAGTCGTTGTTTGAGATAACAGCCTTCTTTGGTTCCTCGTACGTAGCGTCGATAATTGGGTTCGCTTGTTAGCGACAGAGTTACAGCCACGAGGGGCTTATTAGTAAGCCTGTGTAAAATAATATTCCCTCGCCTGTGGCTCTGTTTATCCAGCGTAATAAGTGCGGTGGTGAGTCTGATAAGCTGCCGTTTCAAAAACAAATATTGACCTAGTATTGTCCAGAATAGCCCTTCAGGCAGCGACTGCTCTGGTGCCCCATTAGAGGGCTAAATAAAGCCAGCGTGCGTGTTTTCATTGTCCTTATCGTGAAACCTTGACTAGCGTGTTTAAGCCGCATATAACTTTACTGTGTGTTGATATCGGCAACGTAAGAAAACCCTGCTAATTTTGTACGCAGCTCGCGTTATTCGTCGTTAGGTAGCTTTTCTTCCACGCCAATAAATGCACGTGATTTTGCAAGCGACGTTAGTAAAATGCCATTCCTTGTAATGTGAAACACCTTGACAGCTCTTTTACTTTTCTAACCGAGAAAAAAATTTTGGCGCTGAGATAAAAACAAAAAATTCCGGGAACCAGAGTCGGCTGGCCAGCGCTTCGCTAAGAGGAAAACGGGGTCAGCGTACATCGATGAAGACTGTCGTACCGCTCCCCGAGCAGCGTAATCCCAAATCCGCCTTTCCTAAATTTCTGCAGTAAGACTTCAACCTACCCTAAGCATAAATAAATACGTTACAAATTTTCACTATGTATTTTCTTTTATTTGTCAGGTATAGCTTTTTTTTTTTTTTTTTGGAGTCGAACGTAACAACTTGCGTGTATACAAAAGCAACCTTCCAGCTTTCATTACCGTAGACGACGCGTGAGGGCGAGATAACCTTCATATAATAATTCATTCGCGTTCACTGTAAATGTTCACGATTTCATGGTTTTGCATATGTTCATGTGGATTTCTAAAAATATACAAGTGAATATCACTTCCATGTACGAAGGTATACTCCGCGTACCGTGAAACTTATAATTCCCGATGAACCGCTGGGCAAAACTAATTTGGTAGCAAGAACCTAAGAAGCGCGTGCAGACAGCGGGTATTACTTGAATCGTAACCACGAAGAATACGCCCTATCGTCTTTATCGACATACACAAATAGTGCAAATCGTTTTGCCGTGACGTATTTGCGAGCTGTACCAGCCGTGCGAATTGCACCAGCCGTGACGAAAATCCAAGCCATTGAGCAGCGCTTCCTTTTTAAGCGTATTCAGTCCTTTTGGCGCTTAGTTCTTCAATTTAATTATAGTAATGTTATTCAGCTTGAAAGTAGGCGCTTCGTCGAGGCGACATGCGCCACTTATCGAACACCATTTTTAAGGTATGTACTACATGGCCAAGAGCTTGTGGCAGATGCATTGACAGCACGAAAACATATACGTTCTTGTAGGAACAAGCGCTTACCGCCGCAAACACTGTGCACGCCGCACTAACTCACATTGGCCGCCATTGTTACAAAATGAATTGTTACACTGTTACAAAGCAGACGCACTAACGTAGGTAGCGATGACGTCGGCGAAATTAGGTTTAAATCGAACCAGTCACCCGTTTGTACAAGCTAGTTTTTACAAGTATGAATAACCAGCTAGGTCGAACTTGAACTTTGTTAATCGCCAATGACAAACAATTTTGCGCGCAATTAAGCGAGCAAGTACAGAAGATTCAAATACTAGCTTGCGAGCCTTATGATCTATGTGCTACTCCGATCGTTGAGGCGGCTAGTGGTTATGGCCGCTCAGCTGCTGATTATTATTTCCCTGTATTTATCTTGCTGTAGAAGATAAATAAACGTACCAGCCGAGGTACATACCTCCGTCCCTCCAGAGCCAACATGTAAAACAGAACAGACCCGAAAGAAGTGGGCTTAATCCCGGCGCGGCGATCGCATTTAAATGGAAGCCACATGCTAAAGGCTAGTGTACTGTCTAATGTAAGTGGAAAACTGGAGTACTCCATGCGGTCAAAATTACTAGGAGCCCCCCAATAAGGCGTCTTTCGTAACCCGAGTCACTGTGGCAAAACCTCCTAAACCAATCAAGGTATGAGGCGCGTATAACCATAAATCTTCTTCAGGGGGCGTCTTAACCATACACTTTATGTGCGTTCGTGCTTTCGTTCTTATATGTGTGCCCGTATAAACACATGCAAATTTGAAAATTTTTCGGGGAGGATGGACTAGTTGAGCCCCTCCCCCCTTCTTTCCCCCTTGCTACGCCAATGCACTCTATGTACATATATATATACATAGAGTGCATATATATATATATATATATATATATATATATATATATATATATATATATATATATATATATATATATATATATATATACGACTACCTTAGCAGAACGTTTGGGATCATTTCTACTGCCTTCCCCAGATATCCGCCCCTGCGGCGAAAACGCTCAGTAGACTCCAGCGTTAGTAGAGATAGCAATAAGTGAACAGCATTGTAAAGCTCCGCCCACGCTTAATGGCAACCATCAGCCGGGTGTCGACGCACACCATCGCTTGCCTCAGCTGTAGCCTCACATTTAGGACAGAGAAGAAAAAGATTACTATTGACGTATCATAGGCAATAGAACTGAAACTTTTTTTATTTTCGTCGCGTCACGAGAGCTTCAAGATCCGTGGCGAGAACAATAACGGTTTGTTCTCTCTCTGGCCTTAACTGAAGTGTAGAGTAGGAGAGAGCGAGGCAGGCCATGAGCAAGCTAGTTGCTCGATGATGTTGACGCCACCGTGAACAGTCTAGACGTCTCTTAAGGAACGTATTAAAGAGGCCTCACTGGAAGTCACGTACTCGTGGTGTTAGGAGGAGTCGCTGCTGACTCGACGGTGTATACACCGCAACAGCAACATAGAATGCCATGCCAACATTCAGAAGTATACATTGCTCTAAATCCTACGTGTGATGTCTCACGAGTAATTGTGAGGGCCAATGTATGCGGACGAGGACGACATGTTGATTCGGCTGAACTACGCGCCGAAGGTCGTCGCTGTCTATCTTAAATATGCCATAAGCAAACGCGTCCCCTCATGGCCAATAAGGTCCGGCATCTGTCCTTGCCAATTCATTTTACTACTATTACGTCAGTCAAATAGTAGTTAAACTTATATGAAGATATAGACGACATTATTAAAATCACAAAATTTTAGCCACAAGCTGTTTCCTTCTATCCACGAAATATATTGCGATAACGTTCTCTTTTGTAACCATGTGTCCTTTATTCTATGACAAAAAACTTGGCTTGTCTTGATTTTCCGCAGATCCTTACTCATCCGACCTGTGCTTACACCAGTTGTGTTACCGTACTCGGAACTGTGCTATCGTGAGAACATTCTTAAATATAACCATGAAAAAATTCTTCACTATGTACAACATCAGCTTGATAAAATATATTCCGTGACTTTATTTCAGAACGGTAATATTCCTTTATTGTATTTATATGTTACACCATTCTTAATTGATATCATTCGTTAGCAGTGCCTAACTCAGCACATGCGGCTAGTGATTGGTTGCACAAGCTTGAACCTGAGCACAGCCGGCCAGTTGACCGCTTAAGACAAGAAAAATGACACTGTAAGAACACCTACTATATAGCTAGAGGTATTACGTCTATGTGGCACAATTTTGCCAACAAGACTTGATAAATTATTGCGTGATTTAATCCCATATGTTCCATCATTAAACATCTTACAGGCATGGGTGTTGTCTTCTTCCAGCCTGGTTCCTAATACTACCTAAGTGAAGAGCAGTATTTTATCAAGAAACCTTGGAAAATCTGTGGACAGCGCAAAGAGCGACGCGATGTGTCTAATAGCTGAATAATTAGGAGACAGTCCGGTGTATTTCCGAAGAAACTAAGACGGTCGTAATGCTGTTGCAATTAACATGTAAAAATTGAATTTGGATGGCCATACTAACTGCAGATTGCCGATAATCTACAGGTGCTTCTAAGTATGATACCACGTAAAGAGAAGCGCTATTAAGGATGAAACGACTTCGTGATGTGATCGTTTTAGGAACTCTACAGGCACGCAATGATGTCAGCCGCCCCACGATAGCTCTGACTGAAAGTCTCAGAAAATACTTAATCCTAGAATGAACATACATGATCGCTAACGAATATGAACGATATCGGAGTTTTAATGCGCGCATATTACCATAAAGGACCATTCGGGTTCCTCATTTTGCTTATACTGGCGCTGCGTAAGAACGATTGTGCGCAACACTTTAACGCTAACATGAAAGCCTTCGAGATGAGGGTCACACTGAGATGGCCTTATGATGCAGGTAGAGTAGTTGTTGTTACCTTTGAAATGATTATAATGATATGCACGAAACCAACTTCTTTGTTTACGTGTAGCGCCTATATGGCAATTCTTTCGTTTAAAAATATGCTGTAACAGAAGTAGTGTCACTTGTTATAAAGAAGTAAGCTTTGCAACAAGTGACTTACCTTTTTCACAGCTTCCTCAAGCATATTCGACTGAGTACGGTTCCTTTCCGCGGAGTTTGTACGGCAGCTGAACCTAGGTGGTGCCTCCAATGTGCGGGCCCTGGCTAGGCCCTGGATTGCTCGCACAAGAATGATCAGTGCATCTTGAGTGAGAGCCGCGTCTGTCTGGACGGAAACACCAGAACCTTTTGCAGTAGTTCACTTGCAATGTTGTGCATAACGTGTATTGGAACAGCTCATTTCGGAACGCTCAAACACGCATGCATTATTTTTACGAGCGCCTTTCAGAGTTTACAGCAACTTTGATCTGCTGAATTTTCCTGAATTTTATGAACAGAATATTTGCGAACAACATTCTCATCGCTAATAGATTGAAGTGTGTAGTTACCGTTTTATTCGGCACAAAGAATAAAAGTGCTTGTAACACATTGATAACAATATAAAAAGTGTTGAATTACTGCTTATCAAAGAGAAATTTCTGCTTAAGTAGTTCCAGGAAAGAATTATATAGAATTTTCAAATTATGATGGACCACTGCACGCAAAATACTCTGCATGTATATCCTGTAATTAATACTTAGCAAGTTAAGTAAAAATAACAGGTTTTAACGTGCTCCTCAGCAGCTTTCAGCATTACACAAAAAAGCGCGGTTCGTAGGATTCATGATGACTGTGTCTACAAAATGGGGAGCAATACGCCTGCATAGTGTGAAA
Organism: Rhipicephalus sanguineus; assembly: GCF_013339695.2. Taxonomy (NCBI): domain Eukaryota; kingdom Metazoa; phylum Arthropoda; class Arachnida; order Ixodida; family Ixodidae; genus Rhipicephalus; species Rhipicephalus sanguineus. Next base: position 86,719,064 of record NC_051181.1, on the reverse strand, counting down.
ATTCTCTCAACGTAAAATAAAAGGCAGCGCGGTCATTACGTCTTTGTCGAAGCCACGCTTCGGCAAAGAGGTAACCGTATCACGCCCACATGCCTACGTCAGGAGCACCGCTTGAGCTTTCCACAGCGGTTTGGAATCGCGAGCGTATAGACCCGCCGTACAAAGTTGGTGATAACAGCACGTAGCTTCGAACGCCTAACATCCGACATCATGCCACGTTTTTGATGTAGGTGGCAACAGCCTAGGTAGTTTTGTCTTGAAAAAAAGTTGCAGCTGATCCAACGCGATCATACGTAAATGCCTTATGACATTATGTGAGCGCACGTCCGGGATGGTATGTTCAATCCCTGTTTCCGATTCCAGTTTTCACTTTACCTCTTCCGGTGTATAGTGCAATTGCCATTGTAGCCAAGCTAAGGAGCACCTCATCAGCAGGTTTCATCAGATACGATCATGTACACTGTCAATTTTTATGAAAGGGAACACGCGAGCGCGTGGCCCGCGAGCTCCGGCGGCTGCTTGCAGCGCCTTCAGGCGTGCGCGAGTAGCAACCACGGTATCTTTCCGCGTCATCTAGTGGCGAATAAAACAACCAGTCACGGGTAATATGCAACCAGCTGCAAGATTGCAACCCCCTCCCCCTTCAAGGCGATTACACAAGAGGCCGGGCCAGCGGCGTGTCGTCTGCTGCTCGTAAACTGCGTTTGGCACGCGGGCGCAATCGAAACGCGGAAGCTCTGTCGCTTGGCTTTCGCGCGTTACACTTCGGCCGATTTAGATTTAAGCGACAGCGGTCCAGGCAGGTAAATTTTCGTTGCTGGTTTCCGGTTTTCAAATCTCGCATCGAATGCTGTCGAAAACATTTTTCTGAGTAGAATCCCACTTAGCGGAGAACGTGTCACCTGTCGTTACAAAATGTACTGGCAAGTCTGCGCTCGATGCTTTAAAGTCATGCATAGTGACTTCCGCCGGGTTTGGCCTCCCCAGTCTCCAGATCTTAACACCATCGAGAACTTCTGGGGACTTTTGAAAAGCGCGCTGGCGGGCCAGTCCCTGCATGGACTCTCGGCGGGCGACCTCTGGGTTGTCATTAAGGAGGAGTGGGAGAAGCTGAGAAGGGACACGTCCCTAACGGCCGCTCTTTATCAATCCCTACCAGCTAGAATGGCAGCTGTTATGGCCGCAAATGGTGACGCCATGAGGTATTAACAATTGTCATAATGTGTATTTACTTTTTATGTGGGGGTCAAAAGCAAGACGACATTTTTCCAGTTTCAATAAACTCATTGAATTTTTTTTTTCATGTTTCATGCTCACGTCATTTATGTTAGTGATAATTATCGATCGAGATCTTTACAACCATGACAAAGCCTTTTCTCCTTCTGTTTGCTATGCAGCGCCATTTCGCGCTCTCAACACAAACCCGGCGGAAGTCACTATGCATGACTTTAAAGCATCGAGCGCAGACTTGCCAGTACATTTTGTAACGACAGGTGACACGTTCTCCGCTAAGTGGGATTCTACTCAGAAAAATGTTTTCGACAGCATTCGATGCGAGATTTGAAAACCGGAAACCAGCAACGAAAATTTACCTGACTGAACCGCTGTCGCTTAAATCTAAATCGGCCGAAGTGTAACGCGCGAAAGCCAAGCGACAGAGCTTCCGCGTTTCGATTGCGCCCGCGTGCCAAACGCAGTTTACGAGCAGCAGACGACACGCCGCTGGCCCGGCCTCTTGTGTAATCGCCTTGAAGGGGGAGGGGGTTGCAATCTTGCAGCTGGTTGCATATTACCCATGACTGGTTGTTTTATTCTCCACTAGATGACGCGAAAAGATACCGTGGTTGCTCTCGCGCACGCCTGAAGGCGCTGCAAGCAGCCGCCGGAGCTCGCGGGCCACGCGCTCGCGTGTTCCCTTTCATAAAAATTGACAGTGTACATCGCTAGCATCATTCTTGGTAACAAAGGAGGGGTAAAAGAAGCCGAGTCACAGAAACCAAGATGATGTGAAGATGCTTGGCTGAAAACAGATTCCAAAACGGCACGTCGCATGTGCTGTATTATTTATGCGAAATCCGGAAGATGTATAGTTCCTTTTCAACCCAGGCAGGACTGCGAAAACGGTCAAAATACGTTAATTCATAATTAGTCGTCCATAAGACGTTTTTATGCAAAAGAAATGATAGAAAAACGCAATAGTATTCGTGCCCAAGAGCAGTGCCCGCGGCATTCTATTACAAAGTAACGAAAGTACTTCGGACAGGCGCTGAGTCCTCTGTAGTTCTCTCCCTAAGTGTTCGCATCCCCGCTGCGCTGCCCTCTGACCACTAATATAAACGAACTCACTCGCCAACTTTGAGCCTTTAATGTAAGGACATATTAATATTCTTTAGTCTAGTGCTATAAAAACTGGGTGCTCGAGCTATTTGTGCCATTATATCCAAGGTAGCAGCAACAGATATCACTTTTCACAGCACGGTTTTTCGGCATTAGAATGCTGATTTGTCCACCTGGTATGTTCAGTCACAATGCATTACTCTACGGCAATGGCGCTTAGGTGAGCTTCTTTAGAGAGCATAAATAATGCTCTTGCTACGTTGGCTATGGATATTTGAAGACGTGTTATTAGCTCACTTATTTCTCCTCCAGGGCACGATTTTTTACTCAGATTCGATGCCTCGCTTCGCAGCACCTGCCGAAAGAGTGCAGTTTCATCGGTGTGAATATCTGTTTAGACGTGAAAAGTGATCGCCGTCCCGCTAGTAGAAGCGAGCCCCACGTACGCTTTTCCTGACGGCGGCGTAGCCCCCTCCTCTATAAAGTGGCGGTGGACGTTTTTGATATATATGAGTTATCTCAATGAAGGCGCTAGAAATGTTTCATATTGAAAGTTCATCAATATACGTACCTACTTCCGATATATCCGGGTTTCAGTGCACTATATTATTTCTCATGACTGTTAAGAATGTTCAATGCATTTTACTCTTACTTAAAAAAAGTATTTCCTGAAAGCAGCTCAATTGATCGGCATCTTTAACACGAAAGTGTTTTATGCCGGGGTCCACCGAGGCTTTCATGGCGTATTTTTCTTAGTTTCATCAACAAGAGAGATAGAGATAGCTATTGATGCATGTAAAACAATTCAATAAGATCATATATTCACTATATTTAGAGGTGCACTTGAGGCGCAACTTGAAACTTATAGCAACTACGGCGAAGTGGGTAAACTCCACTGAGAAAATAGACTGCTTCAACAACTCACCCTTATTCGCTTCCAAGATTCCCGATGTGTTAAGAATAGTGGGTATAAGCCAGTTTTTGTGTACTTCTCACGTACCGCTCCGATGTCCTGTTCCCAGAGCTCTCTCTTGAGAAGCATAAAACCGGTCAAATTGGTCCCAGAGTTCTGTAGGTCTGTTAGGTCCACACTGTGGAGGTCCTGCGACGACCAGCGACTTAGTCTCGATCATCAGAACGCCGAACTTGTAATCATGGTCAAACAATGCCACGTCATTCTTTCTCGAAATTTTTTACACGCTTTTAGTCGACTTGTGTTCCCTAGTAGAATTGATTGTTCTTTGGCGGTTCAGACACGCCAAGTACAGAACATCTTGTTCAGATTTAATTGGTGACAGAGTTTGATTTATGCGAATTTTTGTTTCGCGTAAGCATGTGTAGAACTGTCAGAACGTGTAATTTTATCGGATCGGAATAGTTATACCAACTGTTTAGCTTGAAAAGGCAGCAATGTACATACATGGAATCGGGCGCGAATCATAAGGATGAAAGTGTCACGACACGACAGAAATAGATATATCGTGCCGTCATGTCGGGATCTAGTCAACCGCTGGTTGACCAGATCTGTATCCTCATATGACAGCATGATAAATCAAGCAGTCGGAAGCGACATTCTGTTGTGGACATTTGTAGTGCTAGACATGAAATGGGAGCATAAATGACGCTAAGGAAAACAGCAATGGGATGGTGGGCATGGTGGGCTTTTGTAAACCTGCATATTATTAATTTATATTATTTGTTGAAGAAAAACACTGTCGTCTTTAAATATAGATGTGGGTGGGCACCGCGAGGGCTCCTGCATATAAATAAATATTTTAAAGTTTGCGGTACTCTTTGTGGACCCGGAACTCAAACGAAATCTTTTTCGCACACCTCAGGCCGGAAAGGTCTGTTCTTTGAAATCAGTGCAGGGTTATCGACAAACAACTCCGTAGATTCAGCTTTGACAATGAGGATTATAATTGCACCTCCTATATTAATTTTTTTGGTCAATACCACGACATCCAGAGGTACGTGACAACCAGGTTAACATTTTCAAATCGAAAACCCGTCCTTGATACTCACCAGTGTGGTGACAATGAAGTTGTGGTACTCGTTAACGATTCCCATTCTTTGTGCCTGAAAATAGATTCTCATATTATTTGAGGGCAGACGATGTGTTTTTATATTAGTCAAGTGAGCGGGAAGACGTTTAGAATTTCGGTCTGGGATATTGATTGAAAGCTGATTGCGGAAGTGTCTCAAGGCAAACATACATGACACACTAGCAGTCACTGCGCAAATACAGATAGGGCCAAAAACACAAGAAAAATCTGAATTTCGCTGTCTATCTTGAACACGGAAAGTACACCAAGCACCACAAGGTAGGAAAAATACCAAAGTTAAGGTATATTTCAAAGGTATATTTCACTTTACTATTCCCTTAAATTAGGACGAGATAAATAATGACGAGGGATGATAATCAGAGATAGTTATTCTTTAGAGTGGTCGGTAGTTTAAACTCGGTGATTGGAAACTCGGTGATTGGTCCCTGCGTGGGACTAGCCGGGTGGCGCGGGGTCTCCCCTGCGTCTTCTCTGGACCCCAATAAAGTTTGCATCATCATCATCATCATCATCATCATCATCATCATCATTGGAAACTAGTGCCACAGCTTGCGGTATGGCTCAAATACTAAGTAAAAAAAGCCCACATTGAGATAATAAAAAAGAACAGGCTTTACTGCTATAAAAACATAACAGTTCCCTTACATGTCTCAGCAAATCTCCCAGCTTGTGCGTAGCCACGTCGAGCACAATGTTGCTTTCGCCATTCTTGGCGATCTCCCGCAGAACGATCCGAGGATCCGTCTTGTCCGGAAGTAGCCGCAGAGACACCGGAATAGGAAGACCGCCAGGCTGAGTCAAGTGTAAGAGGCCGCGCAGCCGCACCAACGCTGAGAATTCGATAGAGGAAGAAAAATGGTAATCGCTTCACTGATTCGGTGAGCCTTTGATAAAACTAGCATCGAGAAAAATACAGAAGCACGCATTCTGCGAAAGGCGGTTCTCCGTAACTCCTGAAATACGTACAACTGGCGCAGGCTGTCGCTACTGTTGCACGGCAGCAGAAACTTGGAGGGCGACGTGGTATCTTTGAAGGGCTGAACTTAAGCATTATAAAAAGCGCGACGGAACAAATGCAGAAGAAAGAGGCACGTAAACGGGACGGGCGCTTTAAAAGGTTGTCGAAGTGCGGGAAGCTACAAATGAAATAAAAAAAAGCAATGAACGCAACCTTAAGACTAAGTAGGACACGTGGAATATGTAAAGAGCATGACACGGGTGCAGCAATTTTTTTTAGTAGACTAAGAAATAACAGTAATAAAATAATAATATCTAGGGTCTAACGTCCCAAAACTGCTATATCATTATGAGGGACGCCGTAGTGGAGGGCTCCGGGAATTTTGACGACCTGGGGTTCTTTAACGTGCACCTAAACCTAAGTACACGCGCCTCAAACATTTTAGCCTCCATAGACTAAGAAATAAAGTCGGACAGGTCGTGTGATACGCGGATAAGGTGGTTGTTGTGAATTATAGAGTAATGTTGCGGGTGTCTGAGGCAAGAAGCAAGTTATCGAGGATTACGAATGATTGCGCGGTGTGGTAGGCTTGCAGACAAATCGTGATGTTGCTTGATGCGGAAAGGAGAACAAGAAGATCACATGACGGGATGTCATGGTCCATTACAAATATGAAATATGATGCTGCTAGTGATCATTTCAGATATGTTATAAGCGACTCAGAATATTCCACTTCTTTGAGTTCCGCAAATAGAGATTCGTGGGAAAGGTACACACAGAATAACTAAATTTATTGCAATATAATTCCAGTGACGATATTTCCAACAGATATACTGCAAAGTGGCTTGGTGCTCAGTTTTTTTTTTTCTTTATTTGTCCTAGTGGGGAGGTGATGGGACGAGCCTCACTTTGATCGCTTCACTTACGAGTTTGGGCGGCTTCTTGAAAGGCTCTTTTCTCGTGCTTTTATGAAAGCCGAGACTATATTTTTCTTGTTAAGGCGCGAATAAATAATATATGGCCACAAACTTCCGGGGAGCAGCTCTAAACATCTAATCAACGAAGTTAGGATGCTGCCAAATTCATGGAAACAAGAAAATAACAGAGTGCGATCTAATCACGGCTAAAGCTGCCAATGCGCTGCAAAAACAAAAATAATAACAAGCGTATTTGGCCCCTGCACTGGCTCACTCATCGGCATAGAGGCTTCGAGCAAGACCACAAGGTTTTGCCCGACGGCACGCAATCTTCAGAACTTACGTCCACTCATTGTGCACGTCTTCGCTGTGAAAGTGTATTATCCGACCCTTAACAGCAGCTTGTCCTACAATAATTTGCAAAAATGTGCGTTGTGATTTCGCTCCAGAAAATTCTCCACATACCCCAACTTTATCCTTTCACTCCGCGAATCGCTCCACCGTCAGAGAAAGCGCACTCTAATCCCAGATAAAATAAGGTGAGCGTGAAAACACGGACACAAGAGAAGAGGTCAGGACAACAAGAACACCGTTTGCGTTACCCTAATCTCTACTGCTGTGTCCTTGTCTGCACGCCTACCTGCTTTTATCATGAATCCTTACAATCTAGGTCAACTTTCTGTCTTAATAATACTCTAATCCCTCCGTGTGCGTCGCCTTCCACGCACTCTTTTCGAGGCGGATAAAGTCTCTACTGAATGCGCGACGGGGTGGTGCTTACATCATCCGCTATTTCGCCTGCGGCTTAAGAACCACATGCTCAGGGGACTCGGCAAAAGCGCTCTTCTGATCCCGCTTTCGTGCTTCGGGAGAGAGCGTTTAGATCTACAGGTCTGTGGACGGGCCAGGGAGACACTATTGGTTCCCGGATCACACTTGCGCAAAATCACAACTGCTATTTCTGTATATAGAGAGTGCATCGTGCTTGGGTTTTCACGTACGTAAAGAAATATTGTGCAATGAACGTTTAACAAAAAAGACAAAGATGCAAAAATCTGGGTCATAGACAACAGGAGTTCCAGAGGGCTGAGCCATTGTTGCTCATCGTAATTTGAGCTAGTTTGTAGGCTAGGACACTTATATTCTCATAAATTAAAAAAATAGCACCTGCGCATCTTCATGCCTGCATCTGTAAAGTATAATCATAGAGTCGTGGGCAGGCATGACGTCAGATAGTACGGCACTGATGTATCTTTTACTCCCGATGCGCTAAACACCTATACTCGTGCGAATACGCAATCACAATGCCTTATCAGGTTTAACGCAGAAGCTTGAGCGTGTTCGTAAAAAATTGGAAGGACCACAGTGCAATAGCAGACGAGGACAAAGAAGGGCGACACTGACAGCGCTGCCTTCTAGTACACTATAGCGCTGCCAGTGCCTCGCCCTTCTTTGTTCTCGTCTTCTATTGCGCTGTGTTCCGACGAGTGCCTTAGCGTGGTACTGTGTTAGACGAGTTGAAGCTTTGATGTTCGAGGTACCCAGCCCCAATGCAGCAAAATAATACTTTATTTACAACTTTCATATAAACATTGCGCCATACATATTCAACAACTACAATGTGCAGTACTTTCCCAAGCTTTTCGGCATCAGAACCAGGTACGAACCGCCATTAAGTAACAAAGACTCAGGCGCAGGCTTGCCACAAGCCTAGCGGGAAACATTCAAGAGCGACGACACAGAACGCCTTTCTCGTCCGATGTCTTACTTGGAGTATCTATTCATTGCTCGTCTATAAATCCATAGTTACCAAGTCTATGGAAAGCATGGACCCAAAAGATTTCCTCTAAGACTTCACGATCAGACTGTAAAGTGACTAATTATTCGCGTGTTTTATTTTCTAATGGATTGCCTGGTTCAAGGTAGAGTGGTCACCTGCGGTCTTCTAGTGGTTATAGTGCTCGACTGCTGACCCGAAGGATCGTGGGATCGAACCCCGGCAGCGGTAGGCGCACTTCGACATATGAGAAACGCTAGAGGCTCGTGTACTTAAAAGAGCGTGTCCTTGGACATGTTGGTAATTCATGTTTCATTTTTGAGCGCACAAGCGCACAAACCAACTAGGACGAAAAGCGACGCGCGCACAGCGCTGACTTCCAACATATGCGTTATTTTCCGAAGTTGTGTATATATATATATATATATATATATATATATATATATATATATATATATATATATATATATATATATATATATATATATACAGTACCACTACTAAGATAGTGAAATACACATATATATATATATGTGTGTGTGTGTGTGTGTGTGTGTGTGTGTGTGTGTGTGTGTGTGTGTGTGTGTGCGTGTGTGTGCGTGTGTGTGCGTGTTTGTGTGCGTGTACTACCACTGTGGAAAACAAAGCAAATGTTTGAAGTCAGCGCTGTGTCCACGTCGCTTTTCGTCCTTAATTGTTCGCTTGTGCGCTGAAAAGTGAAACCGTGTACTTAGATATAGGTGCACGTAAAATAACGCCAGATGGTAAAATTCCGGAGCCTTCCACTACCGCGTCGCTCATAACCATACCGTGGATTTGGGACGCGAAGCTCCAACAATTACTATTATTATAGTGCTCACCAATAAAGTAACAAACAGCAGCGAAATAGTCTAGTTTTGCGTGCACGCAGATACTGAAGAATTATTTCCGGATGCAAACGTAGGATTTGTAAACTTAGTGCAAGAGAAAGCAAATTAGTCTTTCCTTTCTCCGTATTGTCGCAATCATCATGATTCTCTTGCTAGGGAAGGTGTGGATCCATTCATACAAAACGAACGTACAATAAAATTCGTATATCATAATGGTGCAAAGTGTTTCGGAAGCGACATGTTTCAACCGTTCATTCTCTTCATTTGCGACACCAAGAGCAATCGACCCTTTATAAAGAAATAATTCACATGCATTGACGGAACCCAAGACATACTTTACCACCAAGGAATGTCTCGTCGCACATGCGGATACACATTAATTGGGTTACAGAACATCGATTTGAGGTGACCGCGAGAGCGATCCCATAAAGAAGATAGTGAAATACTAAGCTGCGCTTTGCCGATGAGGGTTCCGCGGTGTATACGTAAGAATATCAAGTGCCGAGAAAGCAGGCATAGATGAGTTTGTCTTATTAACCCATATCTGCCCAAGTGTCCTACATATAGGACGCTTCTTTGATGCACTCTAACATCGCTATTTCTTTAGCTGATGTCTAGGGCCACCTAGAGCACATCACGCAGGACTCATTCTCAACGTGTGCAAGCCTAGACATTGCTTGCTTTTCATGCTGCCGCGTGCCGACCGCTTTCTCCGGGCAAACGCATGGTTTGTGTAAAAGACGTCAGGGAGAGGTATAAGTGCAATGTCGCTGTGCACGTGAAATGTTTCACGGCTTACCACACCCGCACATAGCACCCCTAATGCCCAGTGTCCTATATGTATAGGACGGCTTGAAAAACAGTGTTGCGTTTACCTGGCAATGAATAAAGAACTCGTGCTTTCTTTTTAGGGTAGAAGTACACTTTTAGTGAAAGAAAATATTTGTTTTGTCATAATTTCTGCGTTTGGTGCATATATGGGTTAAAAGAATTGCGCCCTCTTTTCCGTATATTTGTCGCGGTAAGAATACCTGCGGGTGGATTTGTTTACGGTGACCAAAAAATCTGGCGAAATTTTTGAGATTTCGTGGAACCTTGTGGGCAGGCTACCAATGAGTGATCCGCAATAAAAAAAAGATATCAGCTGCCGCACTCACCTTCTGGATTTTCGTAGACAATAGTGAAGCTCTTCCATCGTTGAGCCTTCACCAAATCCTGGAGTGCGTTGTCCAATTCGAAGTGAGATGGCGCCATGCTAAGGGACGCCGAAGCCGCGTTGACGTCGGCGTTAGGCTGAAATTCCTGGGACAAGTACACGTGCGGTACACGGTGCCCAATGCAAGCGCTGCTGACCAGTGACGCCGGTTCTTGCTTGCGTGGTCCCAGCACTGCTACGACACCCTTCTCTAGGAGTCTGCACACTGCCTCGAGACAAGGAAACAAATGGTATTGGCGCTATCTAATTGCCGCAGGGCAGTCTTGAACTCGGGGTAACAAAGCACCAAGCGGATTACGGAGACATCGACCAGAGTGGCTCCGCAAATTCATTGTCCGCCCTGACCACTATCCCGTAGATCGATTGCACGTTTACAGGTACGTACATAACGTGCAAATACAATCTATATTGAAGGAGTAATTGCCTAATGTTTTACAGAAGAAGGTGGACACCAGAAAAAAGGCGTAGCCAACGCACCACTGGGCTAACACCTGTAAATAGGACCTAAGTGGGTTAACATGCATCAGTGCGCTGTTGATAAAGGCAAAAACGGCATTTGCTTGCTTTTTTTGAACATGTTATACCTGTTTATATGTTGAAGGAAATATAAAGGTATATTGTGTTTTCGCTGGCATATCCGACGATTTCGCGATGAGCTTCTGCTCTGCTCTCCATGTCATGGAATGTGTATATATATATACATATATATATATATATATATATATATATATATATATATATATATATATATATATATTGTGATGACGAAAAGCGGCACCGACGCTGGCGCGCGGGCGGCTACGGCGAAGCAGAGAAAGATGAAGTTTAGATTAGAACAGCCGGCCTATTGAACAGGCGTTGTGTCTATGTGTCTTGTTTCTCGGCATCACAATGGCGCAGCCTCCGACGTCAGTCGAACCTTGAAGCGGAAGCCACGTGTCCTCGAGGGTCATCGGCAGCGCGGGTCTATCCATCTAAGGAACGCCGTCCACGCTTCCTCTATCATGGACTCCACGACTCGACCGCTGCTGCAGCTACTTATCGAATCATGCGCGGACGGCGTCCATGCCTCTTCGGTTGTTCCAGCGTACGACCTTCCAGGAACCTTGCTACCACTTTCGCCTGTGAATCCCCACGGTCTCCTGTCGTCTGGGAACGTCTCATACGTTTCCCGTGACATGCACTCCGTGCCCAGGACTGCCCCAACGCGTGAGCACCCAAGGGATGCCGTTCAGGCTTCTTTGGACGTGGATGTTGCCGTCGGGCGTATTGCTACCGCCGCATACTCCGCGGACGTGAGCTCTCGCGCTTTCTGCGCCTCATCCGAGAGCGCCGCGGAGCTGTTCTGTGCCATCGCACACCTCCGCGACGAGATTAACGGCTGGATAGCGCCGTGCTCCGAGATGTGTCCGGCCGCTATACCTTCATTGTGCACATTGGATGCCCTTTTAGCTGAAGCTGCCTCACAAGACCAGGAAAAGACCTCACCCGAGAGCCGCAGAAAGTTCCTCAATGCCCTCACGGAGCTTTCATACCAACTTGGCTGCTTGGCGTCGTCATGCTCCGGAGTTTCGGCTGCCGTATCACCATCACCGGCTGCCTGCGAACTACCGGAGTTCCGCGGCTTCCAGGACGACGCCGACCATTGGGTGGCCACCGTCAACGCTCTTGGAGCTCGCCAAGCGTGGACGGACCAACAGAAATGGTGCGTGGCAATTGACCGCCTTCGGAATGGTGCCGCGGCGTGGCATCGATACGAAGGCGTGCAGCAGCAGTCCTGGGCGGAATGGAGCAACAAGCTCATAGCTGCTTTTGGACGGAATCTTTATAACTCCTATGCGAGCACCGAGTCCAACCTGACTGCTACCGAGGATGAAACTAAGGAGGAGGACCACCTCGAGGCTGCAACTGTGCATTGTAGCTCACCGGCAGGCAGTTTGACAACCTGTCCTGGTACGCACATACCTCAGAAACCAGGCGCACCACTTCTTGCATCAGTATCTGACACCATACCATCCCGTATAGACGCCGAGACCACACCCCATTCACAGCGGCCGCCGACGCGGCCTCTAAGCTGGTCAGCACTAGAGAGCACGGAGCCGTCGGCCTGCTGTGGGACGTCAGTTTCCTCGCAACAAGTTGGAAGCGATGAACGAACCGCCACTCCAGATTCGACCCTCACTGGGAAGTCACAGCCCCGGAAATCGCGGCAGTCATTGGCCGAGTGTGCGAGCGTTTCACTTGCAGAAGCCAATGCAAGTCGTTCGGACAGTCACCACAGAGCAAAAAAGTACGGTGATATTGAGGGAGAGGCTGCTCTGTCGAATCACGACGATCCCGCCCCGCTGCCTGTCCGAGTTCGCACGCGTTCGGCGTTGCGCAAGTGTTCGCCGGCTTTGCACGCAAACGCAGATAAAGACCAGAGCGTCAAGCTGAGGCGGCACAGCGAGTGTCTGCTTGGCGTGCGACGACCGCTGCATCACAGCCAGGGTCGCCCACCAGACCCACTTACGGCAGATCGACGAGCCAAGCCGCATCGTTGCAGGCAACGTCGACTACCGCGAAAGAGCCAATTTCGTCAACCAAAGACATACGAGCCAGCTTCCCGTGCAATGTCGCAGTATGGCCGAGACCAACCTTCAAAGACAGCGTCCGCAAAGTTTCAGGCTAAGCCCCAGCGTGGTCGAGACCGGCTACAGCGATTCGACCAGTGTCGCCCACCAGAGGCTCTTCGGGCAGGTCTCCCAAACAAGTTGCAGCGTGGTCGAACCCGACCACCGCGATGTAGCCAAGACCGCCCACCGGAGACATTGTCGGATGGTCCGCGAGTCGCAGTCATGGCCGAGTGTGATGACGAAAAGCGGCACCGACGCTGGCGCGCGGGCGGCTACGGCGAAGCAGAGAAAGATGTTTAGATTAGAACAGCCGGCCTATTGAACAGGCGTTGTGTCTATGTGTCTTGTTTCGCGGCATCACAATATATATATATATATATATATATATATATATATATATATATATATATATATATATATATATATATATATACAGGATGTTTCAAGAAATGGTTGTAACCTGCTAAAAAAATCCGGCTGATCCCACGCACTGTGGGAATCGATGTAATGTGAAGCAGTCAGCAAAGAGCTGCATACATCACGTTGTTTGTCTTTGAGCCAAATTAAATCATTCATGCCATGGCATCTAGTCCACCATATATCGCATATTTGCCATGCACGCATGCATGCACAATCTAGTATGCACCATGCCAATGAAACGCATATTCTGGTATATACAATGCATAACCTGTCGTTTATGTTCATCACGCATTCGTGTCATGCCATACCAATTTTGGTACATATCCAGTTAACAAAATGACCGGAAGCGCACCATGACAGTGGCATGTAAATCATACCGTACATGACGTGCATAACATGAGTCAAGACCTCTCAGTTAAGTTCGTCATGCAGTCACATCGCGCAATACCTATTTTGGTGTATATCAAACGACCGTAATGGCCGCGAGTGCATCGTCAGTAGAGCATATAAATCATGCCATACATGACATGCATATCATGGTTTTTCATGTTACCACCTGTCACTAATGTTCATCATACAGTCACATCGCGCAATACCAGTTTTGGTGTATATCAAGCTAGCGAAACGGTCGCGAATGCACCATGAGCATGGCATGTAAATCATGCCGTACATGTCACACCTGTCATGATTTTCATGTTACCACCTTTCATTTACGTTCATCATACAGTCGCGTCGCGCAATACCAATTTTGGTGTATATCAAGCTAGCGAAACGGCCGCGAATTCACCATGAACGCGGCATGTAAATCATGACATACATGACATCATGTCACGGTTTTCATGTTGCCACCTGTTATTCATGTTCGTCACACAGTCGCGTCGCGCAATACCAATTTTGGTATATATCAAGCCAGGAAAACGGCCACGAATGTATCCTGAGTGTGGCTTGTAAATCATGTCGTATATGACTTGCATGTCATGATTTTCATGTTACCACCTCTCATTTACGTTCGTCATGCAGTCGCGTCGCGCAATACCAATTTTGGTGTATATCAAGCAAGCGAAACGGCCACGAGTGCGTCATGAGAATGACATGTAAATCATGTCGCGCATGTCATGATTTTCATGTTACCATGTCTCATTTACGTGCGTCATACAGTCGCTTCGCGCAGTACTAATTTTGGTGTACATCAACCTAGCGAAGCAGCCGCGAATACATCATGAGCGTGGCATGTAAATCATGACATACATGTCATGGATGTCATGGTTTTCATGCTACCACCTGTTATTCATGTTCTTCGTGCAGTGACATCACACAGCACCAATTTTGGTGTATATCAATCTAGCGAAACGACCGCGAGTGCGCCATGGGCGTGGCATGTAAATCATGTCGTACATGACATGCATATCATGATTTTCATGTTACCACGTGTCAGTTATGTTCGTCATACAGAAATGTCTCGTCATACCGGGTTTCGTATATATGCCTTCATTTAAACGACCATGTCATGTAAATCATGCTGCACATGACATGCGCGTCATGATTTGCATGTTAGGACCTGTCATTATGTTCGTCATGAACCTTGTCACGCCGTACCAATTTTGGTATATATGAAATTAACGGGACGTCCGCAAGAGCCCGAAGGCCGTGGAATGTAAATCATGCTATTCATGACATGCGTGTCACGATTTTCATGATGTGACCTGTCAATCATGTTCGTAATAAGGCCATGTTATGACACACCAATTTTGGTACATATCCGATGAACGAAACGGCCAGGAGAGCACAAAGTCGTAGGCGGCTAGATAGATAGATAGATAGATAGATAGATAGATAGATAGATAGATAGATAGATAGATAGATAGATAGATAGATAGATAGATAGATAGATAGATAGATAGATAGATAGATAGATAGATAGATAGATAGATAGATAGATAGATAGATAGATAGATAGATAGATAGATAGATAGATAGATAGATAGATAGATACGCTCAAAGTCGCAGAAGTTCGCTAAGAAATGCTTCGCATTTAAAATCAGGAAAATGCGATATTTGCTCGGGGCTTTAAGAATTGCTTTTTCTGTAGCGGCAGGAATCTTAAGGGAGTTATGGACATCATTTAGGACAGTAATTAAGAAAGTTATATTAATTACATTTTTAATTAGTGGAGTTAGGTGACTGTGTCAAATGGGAGAATTAAAGTTCTTCATGCGAGGAACCCATCCGAGCCTTGAGATTTCGAAAAAGCGTCCTCCAGTTGTGGCGTAATGAAATTCAACAAAATTCAACGGCTTTCAACAGCGAAAGCTTTCGAATTCGGTTGAGTTTCATTACTTCTTAATTATCACTAGAGGCCGCTTTTTCGAAATCTCAATGTTGGGATGGGTTTCTGGCACGAAGAACTTCAATTCCCCAATTTGACGCAGTCACCTAAGTCCACTAATTTAAAAGTTAATTAATTTACCTTTCTTAATTACTGTCTCAAGTCATGTCTCTAACCATCTTACCATGCCTAGCGCTACAGAAAAAGTCATTCACTCATTTTGGACGTCTCACAAGAATATGGCAGTTGCGTTCTTCCATGTTTCTGTTTAGGTTTCGCCATTGAATTTGGTTGAATTTCATTACTTCGTAATTATGACCAGATGCGACTTTTTCGAAATCTCAAAGTAGGGTTGGGTTTCTGTCATGAAGAACTTCAATTCTCTATTTTGACCCAACCACCTAACTCCACTAATTAAAAAGTTAATTAATTTAACTTTTTTTAATTACAGTCACAAATAATTTCTTTAACCATCTTCAAATCCCTGCCGCTTCAGAAAAACCAATTCTGAAGGCAGCAATCAAATATCGCATTTTGCTGATTTTTTTAGAAGGTTGGACACATTTCTTGAAACACCCTGTCTATATATATACATAGCGGCCTCGTTATCTTGCGGAGAGAAAATATTTAGTCTACTCATTTCTGACTGCGCGAAAACGCAGCCCCAGATGGGCAACATGTACTCATGCAACCTGCACCGAGAGTTCTCCAATCGGAAGATCTCATCACCGTCCCGAAAGGCGCGCCGATAATACAGCTGGCTTATGGTAAAGCAGTAAACACTGTCGTAAATGTGTAGAAAGCAACCGCGAAAGACCGGCAATGGCAGCGAAACCAATAATAGGAATATACACCGGTGTATGGTTTTGCAAGGAGTATACGCGGCTGACGCATAGAGAAATTAAAGATCCGATGGCCGTTCGTGGCTCAGGGTCTCGTTCACTGGGCCTAGCTCACACATATTGCTTTCGCAAGCACGGACGTCATTATTGGCAGTTAAACTGCAATTTACCTCGCACCAATTCACCGCCGAAGTTGCCACTTTTTATACTTCTTCGTTTCGACACCGACTGCTGCACATCGCGCCACTGGAAGCAGCTGCGCCTGCCATAGAAGTCGTGACTCAAGAGAAGCAGTTATTCTTAAGAGCATCACGCTTTCGCGTTCGTAAAAACTGCGCCTAGCTATGACGCCTAGCTAGCCTTATATAGCATGGCATAGCATATCGAAGCATAAAGAGAAACATTTTAATGAAAAGCTGGAGATGTTTTCCTGGCTAGTCGCCTGACATGCTACTCCAGGCGCTGGTTGATGACTATCATTGATGACTATGATATATACACGGATAAACGCATAACACATGCAGCCGCACACACGCAGACTACACTGTTTACAATGTTTCGTTCAGGCTCGTGGCCCGCAAGAAAGTCAACAGCGCTTTCGCGGTGCCAAGAGCACAGGTGCGGCTTTGGCATGGGCCCAGCATATGTCGAAACTCTAAGCACGAGCCCTGTTGACGGTGTAAGACCACCTTCAGAGACTGTCGCTCTGATGCGTATCGCTTGCATTCACAAAGAGCATAATTCCGATCTTCTGGGACGCTGCACTAGACGCACATTGGTGAGTGCGACAGTTTAATTTTGCTCCTAAATTAGTATAGTGTACGCGACGTTTAGTCCGATGCGGTGCAAGCATGTTTCCTCTTGTCTGTTTAGGTCTCACGGCATATCCTGGTATATTATAGCAAGGTGTGGGAAAGGGAAGGGAAAGTGAGGAGGAGTGGAGAGGGTATTATAGCGTAGCCATGTATAGTATGTTATATCAAAGTGGGTGTGAAATGAAAGTGAAGGGAGGGGGAGTGATGTTAGGGTGAGGAAGAGGGAGAGAAGGGGAGAAGGTAAAGCATAGCATAGTCTAGGAGCAGAGCATAGGAAGAGTTTTACAGTAGAAGGTGGACAGCGTAGTCAACGCACCACTGTGCTAACGCCGGTAAACAGGACCGAAGTGGGTTAACATGCTCCCCCCCCCCCTCCCGCTCTCTGGATCCGCAACTGATTTAGTCCAGACTACTTCGAGAGCGCTCTTCCTTTAAGGTTATGCCAATGTCACTCCGCTTAAGATTGACGCAACACTCCGTTTTGTTTACGTTCAGGGAAACGAAATGAACAAAGAATAGGGAGCAACATCTGAGACGGTGGGTAGTGACAAGAAATGCTGTCGCAATTTCTGTGGATTTCTTAGGTTTCTGTGACATTCAGCTAAAAAAAATAGAACGAAAAAACGAACTCTGCACTTGTACCACTTATTAAACTGACCTGCCGGCGGCCTTGGACTTAACGCGCTCTTTGAGAGCAGGCTGTGTCAGGTTGGACAGTGTGTTCCCTCAGTAAATCATTGCTTTGTTCTTCTCTGCTCAGAGTGCCAGAATGGAATTGCTTCAAGTCGACCTCTCACAACAACCTCTTTCGTTGCCTCACGTTCTTCGGCACATTCGATGCCCCAAAGCAACGACCATTTTTACACAAAGCGGGGTAAGCAGACACCGGTGAGAAACACTGAAATAGCCGAAGCATTACTTATTCCTCGTCTTCCTCACTTGCCTTTCTTCGAGTAACAACTACCACAAAACAGCTCGCAGGCGCTCGAATCGTCTGAGATTTACGTCCTAGGCCGCGCTCTTTTCCGTCTTTCAATGTGAGGGCGCACTTGAATTTGTAAGAAGAAAGGCACCGACTTTTCTCGGCGTTGAGCCATCCCTAAAAGAGGAAGTGTGTCAAGAAAACGGGGAGCCAATATTTCACGACCCTGCGAAAAGTAAACAAAGCGCCTTCAGCATCGCGGCTGATGTGTACTCTAATATTGGGAGTTTGTTGAAACTGCCCGAAAGGGTGTATCCCTTGCAAAGACGCCATGTTCATATTGATCAAAGCAGTTGCCAACATTCCAATAGCATGAATGACAGTCTACTAAGATTTACATTGTAGTAATATTTGTTCATACATCATCTAAAACTTATTTATTTTCTTAGAATGAAGAATAAAGTACAGCGCGAAAACTGCTTTGCGTAAAGTGATTTTAAATACGACGTCCAAAGGCTTTCTCCTTACACTAACATAAATAGCAGTTTAATGATGCCGTCAGAAATGCTCTTATTTTTCTATTAAGAATATCAAAAATTCGCCGTCACAATATAGTATTATTACTATTGAGTTAAGATGCGAAGTCGTGGGACATTCAACCAGTCCCGCACCTCTGAAAATTTTATGCCATTTTTTATGCCATATTATATTCAAGTGAAATGAGATTCCAACGTCCTGTTTACTTTTGTTGGTGATGCCTACAGCTATGTCACACGACCGAAGCGCACTTTTATTTATTGTTTTTTTGGTAATTTAGGTCCATTAATTTTCCTCACCGTTGGAATGAGATAATATTTCACCACAGCATTGCCAATAACGACAATTTAAAAAAAAACCTATACTAAGAGCGTGTAATGAAGTCCCCAAAGCTATACACGAGAAGGCAGAAACGGCAAGCTCAAATTCTTTCTTTATGATAACTTCAGGCGGAAAGCTGATGCGATGACGATGTTGTACGAAGATTTCCTTTTCCCCGCTAGCAGTGTGGCCGCAGTTTTTTAAGCTAGCATCCTCGATAACGACAGTTACGATGTTTGCATTGAATACAGTTGGGGAGCTTGCAAAATTGCCCTTGTGAGCAAAAGTCTGATATTGTGTTGTTGTGATTTTCCTTCACGCTGCACATTTATTAAAAATAAAATATCAACTACTGGCGTCAAAATTCTAACGACCCGCAAGTGGTGCGCCAGTCATAGCAATACCGCAAAATATTTTTCCTGATCTCACCCTCACAACAATCCTTGCGTGTGACGCATGCCACGAGTGCAGTTTGTACTTTAAAGTTCGTATCAACGGACGTAGTACATATTCAATGCTTCGCGTGACGTGCAGATAATGTCATTTAACACCAGGACATGCAATGCATGTACGCAGCTAAAGTTCACTGCATCTTGGTGAAACCTATGTACTCGAAAACAATGCATACGCAACTGCTGCGCCTCTCGTCTTCACTCCTGCGTTATTCGATGGCCTTTTCAAAAGTCCAGCATATAAAAGTGCAAAACCTAGTGGAACGGCATCGTTATATTCAAGTAGTCAGACCACTTAGGAGTTTGAAACTGCGAGCATTCACCTTTCTTTGCCGATCGAAAGGTGTCTTCTGGATCGAGCCTCTCGATGGCCAGACTGAGGTGCGGTGCTCTGCTTGAAGCGGCAGCCACCTCGTGGGTCCCAGTATTACCAGCCATTGCCGTTGGCGGCTCTCCGTCGTCGCTGGCGTTCAGGTTGGCTCGGTCGAGCATTTGCCACAGGTGCTTCTCTTCTTCGGATGAGCCAGCATGGTCGTAAACGACACCTGTGCACAGAATAACATTGCTGCTGTTTGTTACAAGAAAAAAACAAGAAAACAATGAGAGAAGACAATTTTTGGCATAACAATAACTCGTGAATATGTTTTCCTTGCAAACTCGACAGTTTAAATTACTTATTGAATCAAGGCATTGCCTGGTATAAAACAACAGCGAAATGCACAATAGAAGTAAACGTTAGGAATTTTTACATGGCTGAAATATTCTCCCGGCCTCGATCCCTCCCTTTTATTTAGCCTATAGAAAAGGTCTTGAAATAGAAATGAAATTACTGAGTGTGGAGTTATAAAATATAAGAGAGAAATGAAGGATGCGTTTTTGCCTCATCTGAAGTGTCTCACTGAATCTATTCCAAAGTGACCTGCCTTAAATTTCAGTTTCCGCAACTCCTGGGTGATTTTTAAAAATGGAAGCGGAAAATGATTCAGATCAACGCTGGGAAAAATTCCGCACCTGAGCTATTGCTTCTTTGATTCCGCAACATTTCATTTGCTTGCAGATGAGGTAACAATTCCCCAGAATGATGTACACTTTCTGTAGTTGCCTTACGAGCTAATTTTGTTGTGCATCGAAGAATATGCGCGGAATGTCTCTTCTATTTTGGCCTGCTACAAGTGTGAATTCGAGCGAATAGCGCAATCTCTTTCGCGTTTGTGGGAATTTATTTATTGACCTCAGAAAACCAGTTACGTCCCTCAGTTCAACGACTGTCCTGCATTTCACTGTATTGTATACAAATAAACACAGTCCGTGCCGATTTTGTGAATGCGATTATGCTACGGGGTGAGCAGCATGCTGGCCATTCTGTGTCGGGAACTCGCTCAGTAACGCATATTTTTATCGGTGTTCCAGTAATGGATATTGCGTAACTGAAGTACTCGATTTATTGCTATACTGTGAGAAACATGTTCATGATGGTGAAGAGCTAAAGGAAACAAGAGAGAGAGAGAATTTATTTACAGAAAGGCAGAGAGGTCGGCCTGAGCTATAGTTTGCTCTGGCCTGCTACTCTACACTAGAGTGACCTAGAATAGGGGGAGTGTCCAAAGCGCCGGCTCCCGCGTGGACCTTTTGCCGTGAACTCTCGCGCCGCGCCGCTGCTGCGCCGGACCCGTGGATTTTCCGCGCTCGGGAAGCGCGCGGAAAGCGAGCGGCGTCTGCTACGCGCTGTAGTTTTTTGCGCCGCGTTTCCACACAGGGCACTTGAAGTCTACTTAACTTCAGTAATGCGGTGCGGAATGAAGCTTATCCATCTTTAAGCGTTGTGTTAGTGCTGGGGCAACAACAGAATGCAAAAAATCATGTGTCAAGCGGCATCAGTGTGGTATAGGTCTGGTCATAGAGTTCGAGAACGTTGGTGCGTGTGTAAAAACGCGCAAAACGGACACGCACAAGCAAAGAACGAAAAAAACCCTATTCGCACCAGTAATCGGGCAATAGCATCACGCAGGCACGAATTAAGAGTAATAATAAAAGTAACTTGCACGCGCAGTCAGCTGAAATACTTGCTCGCAGTGACTTCACGAGCTTTTTACTCATAGTCGCCACTGGTTTGCTAGCCATATGCACACCGCTTTATTTGACAATTCATTAGCCTGCACAATGCATTAAGTTGGGCTAGTTGGTATTGATTGTATGCTTCCATATTGCTAGCGAACACGCACAAAGGACGACATAGAAAGAGACAGGACAACCGCTACACTTCAACGTCTAGCGGTCAATGTACGTTGGCGGGGAACAGAGAAAGAGAGAAATAGTAGAGGCTGTCGAAATTCACAAGGCGGGTGACACATGTGTCAGCACTCCGTCCATCGCGTTGTCGAAAAGAGAACTGGACTATCTGTGTAAGAAGAAACCACGCGCGAACTGGCGGTATCGATAGGCGACGGAGAATTTCTTTTCTTTTTCTTTTGGTGGATAAACTTTGTGACGTGGCACCTGCGTGTGCGCAAAGAAATGCATTGTGCCCTTCATGTCGATTAAAAAATCAGTTGAAGTCTAGCGGTTGTCCTGTCTCTTTCTATGTCGTCCTTTGTGCGTGTTCGCTAGCAATATGGAAGCCTCCACAAGCTCTTTATTGTGTGCGGAGCACACCGGGAAGACGCAAAGCAAACAAAAAAAGATAAAAAGAGTAGAGACGGCCATACGACCGCAATGCTGTTGGCTTATTTTTGTTTCTTAGGTAGCGAAAGGCAATGCCAGGTAAACTGACCTTATTCCACAAGTTTTTGCATAAAAGGCGTAATATAGAAAATGCTTTACAAATATCCAGATATCATGAAACAAAAGATTAAGTTGCAAATGCCCCCATTCTTGCTGTACAAGCTGCCTGAACGAAAATACGGTAAGAATATATATATATATATTATCGCATGTTGCATTGGATCGCTGAACGTCAGTATGAAACGTTCGCGCGAGAAGCGTGCATTGCTTCAAGCCTTCACCATACGAAATGAAAACAGTTTCAAACAACTCATTCTCAACTTCGATGTTTTCACGGCTCTCGGAGATTAGCGTTCGCCCGGTTCAGAGACTTTACGAAAAGACGTGGACGAGTAGTTACATAAAATACAATTGTTTCTGCGGCAGTTGAGTGCGCGCCAACAGGCACCCGACCGCTATTTCCCGCTTTTTCTTGATGACCTCAGTATAGCGTCCACCACAATTTCGTGCTGAAGCTCCGGAGTACTTAAATAGCGAGTCTGCTCATCTCTTGAATAAATATAAAGAGATGACTAGACGGGTAAAGCAAGCCTCTTTTGTCCCGCAGACGCGTGCAATCAGCTGTTCTGAACTGAGAATCACGTTTGTTTTCGGGCGATCGCTCGTAACATGAAGTGAGGCATACACGATGTTGCACTGTTATCGTTTCATTTTCTTTTATTGTCTTTTTTTTCACGCTAAAGCCTTAGATGCCTCATCAAACACGAAAATTGACCGTCGGCGTCCCGCGTAGCCAACGCGAGTGATGCACAATATCATCACGCGATGACGTCTACAGAACTTGTGACGTCACTATGACGTCATATGGTGACGCCATCACATGACATGGTCGCTTTCCATTGCCTCCGTGATCGGCCCCCGATGTAGGCAATGTAAAAGCAGGTGAGGTGCAGAAAGCTTGCAATGCCTTCGATCCTGTGGGCAGTCCGAAACCACGTTATGTGCAGAAAGCTTTCGGAGAGTGGCGAGGGAGGATCAATGCATCGACTGACGAAAAAGATGGCTTTCGTTTTCGAGTCGTCTCAGGCGAATGCATAAGGGACCATGTTTTTTTTTCATGTAATTTTTTCGCATACATTTTACCTACGCGGTCAGTTCTTCAGTATGTATGGGTAAGTCTAACATGTTGACATCAATATTGGTGACCACCACGTTTTTTTGTAACCTGACGGAAACAAATCGTCAGATCACACATCGTCAGAATCATTTCTGGCTGAAAGCGGGTTTTCGCGCCATACACCATATTAGTATTGTTTGTCGTTACGCAAATGGTAAGCATGTCTAGTTAGTGATGCCATGACCTATCGGTCGTGTTGCGCATACGTACATTCGTGCGCCTCCGTGTCAATTTTCGTGTATACAAAGTGAACGAGAAGCGGGTTACGCGAGTAATTTTTTACTTTTGGTACCGCGGCCACGCCGACTGACATATTCGGCTTCGCATGAAATTGCGTGAAACAGCATAGCGCCGGAGGCAGCCTTGTAAAACAAATCGAATGCACGAAATAAAAGATAGGATATGAAGGGTGCAAACGCGTTAGCATGCATGAGCTAGTTACTACGTGCATACGTGCTACGTTCTCCTGGTTATCTCCAGTTTATTCTCTCCTGCAGCAAGTTTACGTTCGTCATTCCACCCGAAAGTAAGCTAAGCGCCTTTTCTCACGATGAAGTGTGCGCAGGATGCGTTCCTCAAACAGCCGCGGAAGTGTGGACCAATGCGGTGACAAATCAGCTGCAAGGATATATACAAAAACCCCATTTCAAAACACACAAACGCGTTCTCTGTGTGATGAGTCGCTGCAGTATTATGTTACAGTGACGCAGTATTAAAGTTTGCCCAAATTTCCACAATTTTAGCTAATAGCGGCCAAAATATCACGCTCGTAGCAGACGCTCGCCGCTTTGACGCGGCTTCCGCCGAGGAGAAAGCCCACGGGTCCGGCACGGCAGCGCCGCGGCGCGGAAGTTCACCGCAAAAGGTCCTCGCACCTCCCATGTATTCGCGCGGCGCTTTGGACACTCCCCCTATTCTAGGTCACTCTACTCTACACTGGGGAGGGGGGACAGGGGAGCGAAAGAGTGATGAATGACGATGGTAAGGTAGGGAGATGAGAATATAGTTCGTGACGCTGGGGCAAATCTAAAGACGTGCATCCAGTCCAGTGGCTTGTAAGAAGGCTACGACTGCTTCTATGACCACACTTGTGCTGCTGACGTCAGGCCAAGGACCTAACACAACCTCATCGGTTAAAGGCCTACTATGATACTGCCCAATCGATGAGATCAGTTTTTGTCGTTCTCGTGCGTACGCTGGACAGGCGCAAAATATATGTTGAAGTGTCTCTGGTATCCGACAATGACCACAATCGGGACCTGTGTCACTGCAGCCGATCAAGTGGGCATAGCGTCTTGTGAATGCCACACCAAGACGAATGCGGTGAATGATGCATGTCATATTTCGCTTCAGCTTGTGAGGCATACGAAACTTCATTTCTGGGTCCCATTTATGAAGCCGCTTGTGCCGGCGTTCTGGTTTGTTCCAGTGCTCCGAAGTGTAGGTGCGCATTACTTGCCGAAGTAAGGCGTTAGTGTCTGCTCGCGAAAACGCAATGCACACTTCCGGGGCATTATGTAAAGCTGTTTTAGCTTCGGTGTCAGCCTTTTCATTCCCCATCACGCCACAGTGAGCAGGTATCCACTGGAATGCTACATGATGTCCATTTTTCATAGCATTGCCAAGAAGCTCAGCAATTTCTATCGATAAGGTATAATACGGGCCTTGTATCATGATGCAATCGATGGTTTGGAGAGCAGCTTTGGCATCACAGAATATCGTCCATCTTCGAGCGGGCTCTGCGGAAATGAATCGTATTGCTTCCCGAATAGCAACAAGTTCCGCAGCAGTTGAAGTGGTCTTGTGATCCAACTTGAAACTTCTAGCGACGGTCATTTGCGGAATGACAAAGGCTGCGGCGGAAGCACGTGAGGTGGTAGATCCATCAGTGTATACGTGTGCCGCACCACCATACATTGTATAAACGTGCAGGAGGGTAAGTTGCTTTAGGCCGATAGATGGTACCAGGGACTTCTTCGTAATCCCAGGTATCTGAAGCCTAACAAGCGGTCTAGGCAGAACCCACGGAGGTGTCACAGGAATAGAAGTTGGAGAGAATCTTGATGGCATAATGTTCTCGTGTCGCGATAGAGCTCTAGAATAACAGCAGTCTGGGTGGGTAACAGGGAGTGCTGATAGGGGATGTTGCCTGTGTCGGGTCAGCAAGCGAAGATGGACTCGAAGGGGCTCGCAGAGCCTATATACATCCATGGGACAAGCCCGAGCTTCGGCGATAGTACCATTGGTTGATGTGCACCGTGGCAGGCCCAAGCATGTGCGCAAACCTTGAGCTTGGATGCTTTCTAGCGTGCGCACACAACTAGGTTTCATGTTGGAGAGCACGGGCATGCTGTATCGTAAGTATCCTACGAATAAAGATTGGTACAGTTGTAGGAGAGCAGCCTCCGGCGGACCCCATCTTGCTCCTGCCAAGAACCGAACCACGTGGACAAAACTTTTCAGCTTTGTCTTCATAGCAGCGACGTGTTTAGACCACGATAGACCACAAAGACTTGAGATATCTTTACGTGTGTTTATTTTATGTGGCCTCGCGGCTACGGGGATGGCGGCAAGAAACGTAAATATACACGTTATCTCAAATTCGCGAACTCTCGATATAAGAACTTTCGGCTCCATGGCGAAGTAAAACCAGCAACCACCACGTAAGAAAAAGAGCACGATATTGTGTGCATACATATATACAGGGTGTTTCAGCTAAAAAGCACCAAGTAATAAAAATATTAAAAATAGGTGCTACGCATCCCCAATCAGCGCAGTATTGTTCTGAGTCATACAGAGGCCGTCAGAATATTTTCTCCAACCCCCCAAGCTCGGTAATTAACAAAGATTGCTTAGTGAACTTTTTAACTAGTAACTCTAGAGAAAACTTTTCGATGCAAAAGTTGTAACACTTGTTCAGAAACATCGAATTTTTTATTCTATGCTAAGGTAACTCCCCTGTTTAATTTTTTTCCGGCCTTTATTTAAAGCGCGCGAACATTAAAAAATGCCACGTGACTGCCGCCGAACGCGCGGCGCTTTTAGTGCCCCCAAATGTAAGTTGAACGAATTATCAAAGGCTGCCCCACGCACGAAGGTCGATTGAGCAGGCTACCGGTGACTGTGGTGGACGCTAAATGGTTATAGGGGGCGTTCGGTCCAAAGAAAAAAGAAGCCTACGAAAGAGCGGCCGCCATGTGTGAGTGAATCTTTTATCTCGGTCCTTCATCGCGCTGTAACCCTCGCCCCTTCCAATGCGTTTCTTGATTGGTGCGAAAAGAAAAGAAAAAATGCCTTCGCTGCATCAAATGCTGCCTACGGTCTCATGTGGGATTTGCTCCGTGGCTGCCGCTTTTTCTTTGAAGAATTTTTTGTTGTTGTTGTGTTTGAAAGGGTATGCTCATTTTGTAGCTTAACGTCCATTGCAGTTACCCATAACCTGTTCCATCTATCTGCGCGCGTGAAGCAGCCTTTGATAATTCGATTAACTTACATATGAGGGCACTAAAAGCGCCGCGACTTTGGCGGTAGTCACGTGGTATTTTTTAAAATTCGCGCGATTTAAAGAAAGGCCGGAAAAAAATTAAGCAGGGGAGTTATGTTAGCATACACTCAAAAATTTGATGTTCCTAAACAAGCGCTACAAATTTTGTATTGAAAACTTTTCTCTGGAGTTACTATTTAAAAAGTTCAGTAGGCAATCTTTGTTAATTGGCGAGCTTGGCGGGCTGAAAAAAAAATATTTCGACGTGTTCTATATGGCCCACAACAATACTGCACTAATTGTAGACGCGTAGCGTCTATGATTAATTTTTTAATACTTGGTGCTTTTTAGCTGAAACATCCTGTATATATATATATATATATATATATATATATATATATATATATATATATATATATATATATATATATATATATATATATATAGATATATATATATATATATATATATATATATAATATATACACACACATACAGTATAGCTTCTGCATTGGCATGAACAACTGGCATGAGCATTCGATCGAGAAGCTACAGGAAAATACGGCTAAAATGTCCAAAATACATTTCACCAAGCGACGAAAAACGACAGTAATTCCAGGCTTTCGTGACAAACATGAAGACATAAATATAAAGAATACAGACGATACAGAAAATAACGTGCGATAAAGCTGCGCTACTTCAGCGCAAATACTATAGTGCCCATTGTCAGCAGCCGTTCTGGCGTCACTAAGTGCAAAATAAAACGACGCAAAAGCGACAGCTATTGAAACCTTAAAAACCCTACCTTCAGGCACTTTCCTCACAACCCTATTTCACTCCCGAAACCTCGGGATCAAAGTCGGAATGTCAGAAGTGACGCAGGTCATGACGCTATACGGCGACTTTTGCGTCCCGCCGAAAGGTGTGCATTAAACAAAGGCTATTGTCAATATAAACACTAAAGTGTCATTTCAGGAACATTTCTATTATCGCACACGTATAAGAATTATAGCGTATACAAACATTACCTTATTTACTCGCGTCATGACGTTTCGCTCTTCTGTTTGTGCGCGCAAGAAACTCAAAGCAAAGCATATTTATGAATAACTCTTGTAATCTTCCTTGGATGCTGTTATTTTATAGGTTTCATTGATGTGTTGTTTCTTCCAGTGGCGTGCTAACAGGCAACATTTTTTTGCTTATTTTGTCTTCCTTTTGCTCACTTTACAATTTATCATGTGTAACCAATGAAATGGCGAAACTTTTCAAAATATTTTTTCCTCTATCGCAATGCCCACATTCTGCAAGGAGAGATGGAATGGCCTCTCATATGAGTCTAGATTTTTCTGCCATCGGAAGCTATACCGAAACAGCCTGCTGGTGTCAAAGCAAATGTGACTTCCGGAAAATGTTGAAAATCGACTGCCCTACTCCGTGAACTGGCCAAAGCAATAACGATCTATTATAGCGATGTGACAATAGTTTGAATGTTTACATTTCACGCTCTGTGCCTTAGAGAGCATCGAGGCGTGAGTCTTCTCTTCGTTTGTTTACCTCTTCCCCAGTCATATTTCAGCACTCTAAACAAGGAGTAAATAAGGGCTACGAGACGGCGGTGCAGTCCTCGCTTTAGCTCTCGGGCTATCAGCCCAGCGGTAACACATGCTGCAGACAGCTTGCTAGCGCAAACACACATCGTCTCAACTCGGTCGACGAAAACCCGTAGAGTGACATTCAAGTATCACAGCCATCGCAGTGGGTCGTGTTTCGCTTGAACGGCGTTGGAAAAGAAGCAACGTGGACCCTTCAGCTCGTGTTTTTGACTGCCCTTGGCCTCTTCTGACGTGCATATTATGAATGCCAATGTGCTAGTTTATTCAGATGGTATATCTTTTTCGACGTGGTGCTGGCTTAGATTTCAGTGAATTACGAACATATTTGCTTTGAATATGTGTACTGTATTACTGCTCACTGCCCGCTCGTACCATGAAATATTAGTGAATTGTTCATTTTTATGTTTCAGTCTCCCATGTCGTTCATCCAAGCGCCGCGCGCTGAAAGCATCGAGGTAGAAAGGCCGATTTGTAGCATACATAGTAGGTCAATGTTAGTCATGTCTTATTCAAAGTAAGTGCTGCTGTTTTCCAGTACGCTATAAACACGAAGTGATTGAGTTTATTGCTCAATAAGCCGTTAAAAGAAATTTTACATTTATTGCAGCCTTGAACGCTGCCAAAGCAGCGCCACCGTCTCCATAAACTTTCCGTATACCACGTGTGTATTTGTACTTCGGCTGGTTTCACGTTCTGTGCGTGCGTAGATAATGACAAAAAACATCGTTAACATGAGTGGCATAACACGACAGCGAACCCTCTCTTCACAGAAGTAGTTGATTGTTTATTGTACATTGATATATGAGATCCTGTACAATGTCTGTAGGTGTTTTACTCCTACAGCACCATTTGACGTGGATGCACCCAAGCTGATGCCTATAATGGCACACCTTCATCTCAACGAGTAACGTCCATGATTATGATCAAACTCTTGGGGTAGCTCAAAAAGTTCACATGCACCTGGACACAGCATACGGTGAATCCCGCGCGAAGATGGCATCAACGACCGCATAATGAACACTGGTGCTCGATACGTACTCGTTCAAAGCGTCGTGATTTGAAGAGGGAGACGCCAAGGTGTGCGCTCCGCAGTAGGAGTGTAACCTACGCCTGCGCTCGTGCATACACTACGACACGATGCTTCAGGAACGCGAGAGGCAGATTTCGTAGCTTGAGCCGTGAGCGCAGGAAGGTGTTCCACTTTTCACTGGCGTATCTCTCGCTGCACCAAAGCACTCACTGCGTGCGTTTGCCTGTCGGCATCGTTGCCTTTATATGATGCTTATTGCAGCAGTATTATTAGTCGGGGCTATCACACTCGAACACAAGGTGGCAGAGAAACACCGTCGGTGTGTGTGGAAGCTGCACTACTGTTGTAGGGAGGCGTCACGCGTTAACACGATGCGAAAGGGCAAGCACGTAACTGCACGGTCACCGAAACGAATCAGCACGTGCGCGGCATTGTTTCTTCCGAAAGCCTCCGTTGTGGTGAAACCACGGAAGGGCTCCCTGTCGGCGCTCATTAGCGTCATGATCCAGTGCTTCACTTCACCGCTCCCAGACGGCGACACCGCCCTCGCAAACCAAGAGAACGGTCAGAGGGCAAAGGTGTGAGAGCTATAAGGCGCGTTTGTAAAGCCTCGTGCATGTAGGTAGCACATTGGTGTTACGACCGGCCCTGAAATGTATCATGGCAGACGTATGTGGGTCAGCCAAAAAAATTTTCACCATCTCCTACTGCACGGAACCCTGTGGGGATGTGAAGGAGCGCGTGGGTCGACTTAAAGTTCCGTTCATCACGGACACCTTGCCCAATGTTAACGCGTCCTTGCATGCGGAGCACACCATGAATTCACTGTAGTTGCTGTTGCTGCAACTCCTCCCGAACTCTTGTTGGAGCAGGCCACGCGGATTCATCGCGCGTCTGCAGAATCTCGTTCCCTAACGCCATCACGTGATTGCTGAGAGAGTGTAAGTGGAGAGGCCACAGCGTCTTACCCAGCCGCTTGCACAGGCCCGAACGCGCTCGCGCGTGCCAGCGCGTACTGACTAGGATACAACACGTTGATTCATCGCGCGTCTGCAGAATCTCCTTCGCCGACGCCATCACATGATTGCTGAGAAAGTGCAAGGGGGAGAGGCCACAGCGTCTTACCCAGCCCATCACACAGGCCCGAACGCGCAATCGTGCCAGCACACGTGGTTTTGTCTGCATTACGCCAAGCTAGGACAGCATACGGCAGCCCAGGTCCCTAAAGTTCTCTGCACGTATAATCATCAAGGTGGTCGAAGGACAAGACGAAGAAGACTTCTCCTTGGCGCGAGCGCGCGCTCTGCACGTATCATTATCAAGGCGATCGAAGAACAAGACGAAGAAGACTTCTCCTTGGCGCGAGCGCGTGCTCAATATGTTACAGATGGCTATGGTAGGTTTTAGAAAGCGGACGGTCGCCAATGGAACTACGGACAAAGCTCAGCGCAAAAGCTGCTTCGCATCTAAGAGCTCTTCCCGGTATGGGTGCTCTTCTGGGGCGCATGCCTCCGCAATTTTCTGGTAGGTGCTAATGTATTTCTTGCACGTGGTCGAGTGCGCCCGGCATTCCGACGTGATAGGGTTTCAATAAGTCTGGCGGGGGTGCCGCGAACAGTCCTTTCATGCGAGGTGTTGACGGCATGGCACGGAGTTTCGGGCACCTTCCCATAGAGCCGAATATGTTTTGTGCAAATCTCTCTCTTACTATTTCATCATGCAACTATGTAATTAAACCTCTGTTCTTTCTCGTACAACGCGCCTTCCTCTCTGCAAAACATGGGCTAAGGGGACTCGCTATGGGGCCAGTTACCGTTGACGAGACCCGCCGGAGCCGATTCCCAACAGTGGGTAGAGTGCCCGCGCCTATTGTCGTGGTCGGAGAGGTCGTGGGTTCGACTTCCAGGTTATTCGAATAAACAAAATGTTTTATTCTGGTTTTTACCGACGTCACATCCGTGACGTAAATGTCACTGAAGTCTTGGTGAACCCCAGCATAAAACACACAAAGCTGTCTTTCATAGATATTTTACGTAATGTGAGAAATGTAGATACCTGTTTCAAACACCTTTGCAGCAAAACCTGCGGTCACTAGTCTGCTTCATAGAGCGGTGTTGCTTCTTTAACACATTACGGGGCATTCTTCTGACGGATCGAATGAGGACTTCAGTGAACACCTCCGGCGATTTTGGGAGGGATCGAGTCACAAGCACTCAAGTCTAAGTGACGGCCTCGAGTCCCTGGCCACGTTTGGCTGGCTTTGTACGCCGGAAAGCCCAAAGTTGATCGAGAAGGATGTAGTCGGGCATAGCCGCATCCCATCGCACCCCGCGGTTTATCTTACGGGTTCACACCAATAGCATGACGAACGTGATGGGCATGACATTGATCTCAACTCGTGAAGTAAACCACAGCGTTCTTTTATTTCGTGGTTATCAAGATGACGTTATATATTGGTTTTGTTCTTTTATGTTTTATTCTGCAATGTGAATGATAATGATGTATATACCTTTCATCTGATTGTGACTTTCGTTATGAATTTTGGTTGTGGGATTGGTTTGTGGAGTGCGACAAGTGAATGGATTTTCTGCTTTTTTGTACTTGCGTATAGATCTTCATGAAGTGCACATGTGATTTTAAATTGTCGTATTTCTTGTACTCGTACACTCTGAAACATTTTCCTTGCCTGTTCCATTTCTCGATAAATGCTGATGTTTCTGTATTCGCCCTTTTCTTTATGTTGTTAAGGTGAAAATACTGTTCTCAGTATTTTGGGACTAATTCACATGCAGACGGGTCTTAGTTACGAGGTCGTTTTGTACCAGTTCCCGCGCTGCCCCCTCTCAGGGTAAAGAACTTTTAAATTATCTATTGAGGTTTAAAGTGTTTCAAAAAGCACTGCATTTTTTAGAATTTAGTAGAGATATTAAAACATGTATGTTTTAGTAAAGGAAGATGTCCCTTAGTATTGGGAACACTGAGGCATTTTAATGATGTTAAAACAAAATGACAATACTAATTAACAGCCCGAAAAAAAGAAAAGCTGCAAAATATTTTAGATAAGAGGCGTAAAGAGAAACAGAAGGAAGAAAGAGCGGATTATAGCCCAGATGGTAATCTACAAGTAACTAAAAGCAAAACAAACGTATATACTCGCGAGTGGCAGCGAGAAAACAGGAATTTGAAACGTGACGGCTGCATTGATAAGAGATTGCTGTTTCAATCGACCGCACTGAGCCGACAAAATAATATAGACACTGCGGAACTCATTCCGTGCGCTTTTCCCGTTGCTGTATGGAGTAATTAAAACACCTGTATCTGGCCAGCGTCTTCCCCCTCCCCTTCTGCCCCCAGCTCTGGCATTTTTCATTATACTTTATTGGCGCTAAGAAGGAAGCATTAAAGCGAACAAAGTACAAAATATTTTTATTCACGTGGAAAGAGTTTCTTCGACGCAGGTTGATTCTTTATAGCCATTAGCAGTGTTCGTGCACCATTTGCTTATATGCAAATGAACATTTCTACTTTCCTGATTATCGCCGTAATCTCTCATTAAGGAAGCTTATGAGGCGTATCACTGATGCCAGCTTAAAAACTTTGTTTTTCGGTTTCATTTTTCGTAGCGGATTAATAATGCCCTGTGATGAGAACGTTACAATTATGCAATTTTTTTATGGCAAGTGCTGGAGATTTTTGCCCGCTGCAGTATTCAGACACCCAAATCCTCGTAGCTCATTAGTGTAAGAGAAAGCAATGAGCGAGCTGTTATAATTGTCGCTCGAAGGTTTTCGATCGCGGGAACAGTAAACTAGTGTTAACCTTTAGCTGTAAGCTGAAACCAGTTTAAGGCGCTGTTCTTAAATCAGGAAAAACCACAAACCTCTGCAACCAGCTGTGCTGTTATATTAGACTACGCTACTAGTCATTACAAGATGACGTCTGTGTAAGCGTGCAATGTTGCCGTTCTTCGTGCTGCGCTGATAAACACGAAGTACACAAGGGAAGTGACGGATGAAAACACCATGTGCAGTATAGGACAGCCTGTCTGAGGCCAATATTTCTGTTCGTATGGATTCTGGAAGAACAAGACACAGCTTATGTTTTTTTTATGAGGTATATGCATTGTTGAATAAATGTTTGTTTTACAGCCAAGGTAAATAACAGTAAGTGGTCAACAGTGACCAGGTTGCAAAGTCTACGAGATTGAGTTTCAATGGCTATCTGGTCATTGCGGGATCAGTGGCATTGATTCCGCAGATAACATGAGTGGCACATCATATCACGAAGAGCACACCGTCCCAATTCAGCATTCAAGGACAGATGCTGGAAGGAAGCTTTCATACCTGGCATGTCGTTTCTGCCTAACGGAGTGGAACACGCCAAGCATACGACATACGAGGCTGCATTCACTGCAACTCCATCCTCCGTCTTGACTGCAACGATGTGAAGCTTCGCTTTTTTGCTGGCCTTGGTTAAGGGTTGCCTTCATGAAGGCACACAGTGCGGCAAGCGAGGTTTGTGGCACGATGAAAACACCGACCATCTGTCATGCCCCTGCCTGTGATCTGCCCCAGAAAGACATTGCGATGTATTGCAAGACGTGGCTCATGCATTGCGACGACTGGAAGACCGGCCGCTCGACGTGCGGATGCTGCGGGGACAACGTTCCCATGCCTCGTCGGCTCACAGGACAGCGACGGCGTTTTTGTGCTTCTTGTTGACGACCGGATTATGCGAACGCCTCTGACTAGTGCTGTAATACCATACATCAGCGTCAGAGCAGTTATTTCCCATTTCCTTCTTTCTTTCTCAGCTCTCTCTCTCACCTTTCTATTACCCTTTCCCATACCCGCAACTAGGAGAGCCAACTGGGCGCATGTCTTATTAAGCTCCCTGCCTTCTACCAATCTGTTTCTTTCGTTCCCTTTGTATCACTTCTTATAATACGGTCTTGCACCATGACTATCTTCCTCTTCATTTTCATACAAGTCATAAAGCACTGTTATGCACGACAGCGAGGAGCCCTATTTTATCAACCTGAACCCCAATGCAGACTATATTCAAGGCGTCTCTTTTTCAATATCAACCGATGAATCGCCGAGCAGTTCATACTTCTGTCCCCTTTGAATCCCAGAGCATCTCAAAGATGCACGCATTTCAAGGGCCATGTTTTGTTGATGTCCTAGCATTCCATTACAAAACCTTGAGTAGTTTGTGGAATTCCAGGTGAAGAGGAACGCGGCTGTTACATAGCGCTATTCAGCAGTAATAGATTCTAGGATTTCACAAGTGGCAATGAAATAATTGTTATAGTTAATGTTGAACGATATCTCCACCCCTTTTCTAGAATGATTTGAGCAGATGTTATACTGAATTGATGGAACTCTGAACATTAGGCTGTTTTGTGTATATCACTGCTTGAATTGGATGAAACGAGTTAAGATGACACATCTCTCAAGGATTGGTTATAATCTATGTTCCCTTGATAGTAGAAGGGAGAATAGGCAAATAATACTTTAAGCGCGAGTTTCTACGCTCTGTTATGCAGGTAATCTCTCTTGTGCTTCTAAAAATGGAAGCCGCAAGATACATTACTCCACAGCTGTGCTCAACGCAGTTCTCCGCGAAGAACATCAACCAGGAGGTGTTACTGAACGCGTGTGCACTTGACATTTTCTATGGGGAGACCTCTTCGAACTTCATAATTGATGGAAATTCAAACAAAGCATCACAACGCATGAAAATC
Source organism: Rhipicephalus sanguineus (assembly GCF_013339695.2). Lineage (NCBI taxonomy): Eukaryota > Metazoa > Arthropoda > Arachnida > Ixodida > Ixodidae > Rhipicephalus > Rhipicephalus sanguineus. Next base: position 86,683,903 of record NC_051181.1, on the reverse strand, counting down.
ATAAGTAGTTTGCGCTGATTTGTTTTTTCTACACATGAGCTAAGCAAAGTTCAGTTAAATTAGAACGGCGCCAAGTCGATTGTGTAGTTTCTCGTTTTATGGTCCATACTGCACCCCTTACGCAGTGCCTTGCTCATGACACTTTGCAATATTTTAAGAAGCAAGAAATTTTGAAGTCATTTTCTATTAATTTTGTTCATTTTTCTTGAAATACAAGGATCCTGTATAGAATGTCCCTTTCAGTACTCCTCAGTGACACAAAATCTGGTAAACACGTTTTTTTTTTTTTCGCAGACCCGTTTCTCTTGAACGTGATATTCTCGAAACGCTATTACGAAACGTTGCCGAAGCGCTCACAGTGGGCACGACTGCCTCAGCGTGGTGGTATCTTTAGCGGAGGCTCCTTCCTTAATACACCTGGCATTTTTCAAAAGTTCAGCCCGCTCTAGATTTCCGCGGGTGCCTTTACCTTTTAGCATTCCGCGTTCTGCGCGCTCACGCATCGTTTCAGCCCTTCCGGAGCATGTTTTCTTAGCACAGCATCACCATCACAAAGAACAAACGTAGAAAATCTGGTCGCTTAGGCTTACAGGCGAGCCCGTATTTTTACTTCACAACGCGGCGCAGTAGTGTAGCAGCTGTTGGAGACAACGCGGAAACGCGGAAGAGTTTTATCGACCGGGTTAGACCTAGGATCGTGTCTGCACAACAACAGCGGCTCGGAACGAGATAACGCTCGAACAATGCGCCGCCGCAGCGCTTTCACACCGCGGAATGAACTTCTTTTCTTTAAGTCCTCAGTGCAGGTCCCGACAGTCTCTACTGGTTGTGCAGGTGTCGTAATTCAGTTATGTAATCACAAGCGCGCATATCCACTAGGATGAGGGCGGATAGTGCGGAACATTGTGCATTAAAATTGCTAAATTATGTAACCTAGACGAAACTGTAGCGCAGCGATTTCGGCGAGTTGGTGTATATTCATCGTGGAAGAAGTTTATGATTCGAAGTGCGAAACAACGGAGTCAAGCAGGAAACACTGGTCTGCACGGGAGCATGTGCCGCCGTTTCCCGCTCGTCTGTGTACTTTTACGCTATCAGCTATGAAACAGTAAAAACATTTTCCATAACAAGAAAGTATAGTCCATTAAGTTGACACAAATAAGATATTACGCATGCGCATGTATGCTATAGAGTCCCAGGCTAGACATTTTCAGTATTATTTGTAACTGATGATTGAAGTACGTAGTATGCCAACAACCGCTGTCTACAGCCGCTCCCCTCATTTGAGCGCCACAACTCACTCGCCGCAAAACAAATGGCGTAAATGCAAAAGTCATGTTGAGTGAACGACGTACACCCTGAGCTTATACTTACCGCTCAAAAAACTGCCCCGCAGATGCGATAGTTGCTGACTCTGTTCTGTGCGCAACTACCAAGAAAGCAAGAAATGCATAAAAAAAAACGTTTTTCATCCCTCAGCCCTAGCAATTGGTAAAACACGAAACTGAGGCGTGTATTTACAAAAGTAGTTCAACGTTGAATTTACATTGGGGTCATTCCATGCCAAATCATCCAGCGTTTTTCCGACCATCACAAATATGGCTGAAAAAAATTCCCACGTTTTCCTTGAAGTTCGAAACTCGTTCTGCTCGTTTATTTCTGTTGCGAAAAATTTTCCCGCCTGTTTGTGAGAGTCTGTAGTTTTGCGCCGACTGAGCTAAAGGGCATCAAACAACAATTTTCTTCAAAGGACGTTTATGGGATGCGCTCGATAAAATGGTATTTCCCGCAAGCTAATGAAGTGATGTAACTGTGAAAATAATGACTTATTTATGTATATCGATTCTTCGAGGGCTTTTCGCACGAGCAAAATTGAATAAAGTTGCAAAGTTTCATATCTTTTTCCAGGAACAAGGCAAACTCAAATGGTAGAAATGAATTATATACTGGCGGCCTGTTCGACATACTACAAAAGAAAAATAGTTTAGTCGCTGAAGGTGTAGCAGATCGTCTGAAAATAAAATTGCGAATATCATTTTTTTTAGAAAAGCACTGTATTTAGCGTCAAAAACTTGCCTTGGTGGTCGGACTAAAAATATGCACCACCACACTTCATTTAAAAACTCTAAGTATTAGCTGAACGTAGGGAAAGTTACAAAAGGGTATTATTTTTTTTAACTTGAGAAATATTTTTTTTTAAATTTTGTATCTCCACCAGCTTTTCGCCGACGTAACTCAAGCGGCATGAAGCATTCGCAACGGCAATCTTCAGCCCATGCCCACTGACCTGGGATGCAGACGTCAAAGATGGTGCTGACAATAAAGCAATGGAAAAGGAAATGGGGTTGTTTTATAGACAGCACCATGTTTGACGTCTGCATCCCAGGTCAGTGGGCATGGGCTGAAGATCGTTCGGACATAACGTCGCAGAAGAAGGCTTTACGAGCACTACTAGCCTTCCTGCGATCCACTGGCCTGTCAGAGCGCCTCTGAGCGGAACGCTCTTGCTTGTAACAGAATAGAAAGTTGGGCGAGTTGGTGTATATTCATATTTAAAGAAAAGCGGCGCACAAAAAGACGGAGACAAAGAAGAGAACCACACACAGCGCTGCTCTTGCTTGTGTGTGGTTGTGATTGTTTTTTTTCTTATTATTTATTTTCTCTCTGTCGCTTCCAACCCCCTATTCCCCAACCCCAGTGCAGGGTAGCATACCGGATACAAACTTCTGGTTAACCTCCCTGCCTTCCTCTGCTCTTTCTCTCTCTCTCTCTTGCTGTTGCGAATGCTTCATGCCGCTTGAGTTACGTCGGCGAAACGCTGGTGGAGATAGAAAATTTCAAAAAAATATTTCTCAAGCTGAAAAAATAATACCCTTTTGTAACTTTCCCTACGTTCAGCTAATACTTAGCGTTTTCAAATGAAGTATGGTGCATATTTTTTTCCGACCACCAAGGCAAGTTTTTTGACGCTAAATACAGAGCTTTCCTCAAAAAAAGTCATATTCGCAAATTTTTTTTTCAGACGATCTGCTACACCTTCAGCGAGCAAACTATTTTTCTTCTGTAGTATGTCGAACAGGCCACCAATATATAATTCATTTCTACCCTTTGAGTTTTCCTTCTTCCTGGAAAGAAATATCAAACTTTGCAACTTTATTCAATTTCTCTCGTGGGAAAAGCCCTCGAAGAATCGATATACATAAATAAGTCATTATTTTTATAGTTACATCACTTCATTAGCTTGCCGGAAATACCAATTTATCGAGTGCATCCCATAAACGAACTTTGAAAAAAATTGTTTTTTGATGCCCTTTAGCTCAGTCGGCGCAAAACTACAGACTCTCACAAATAGGCGGGAAAATATTTCGCAACAGAAATAAACGAGCAGAAGGAGTTTCGAACTTCAAGGAAAACGTGGGAATTTTTTCAGCCATATTTGTGATGGTCGGAAAAACGCTGGATGATTTGGCATGGAATGACCCATTGTTATATGAGAGCTTGCTCAATCTCTGCAAGTGTTTGGCGGCTATAGCACCGTTTGATGTGTACGCACCTAGGTTGATCCTAGTGGCACATCTCCATCCCGACGACTAATGTCATTAATCACGATGAAGCCATTCTCTTAGCTGAAGTAGTCACCATAAACCCGAACACAGTGTATGATGAATACCGCGCAAAAACAGCATCAACAAGCACATAATCACCGGTACTCAAATCACTGGTACTCAGTACACGAGCGTCGTCATTTTAGGAGAGAAACGGCAAGATGTGCGCAGCAGCAATTGGGTAATCTACATTTCTGCTCATGCATACACTACCACACATTGCTCCAGGAACGCGGGAGGCGCAACTCTTAGTTTGAGCCGTGAACGCACGAAGGCGTCCCGCATCCCGCTGGCGTCTCTCTCATTGCAACAATGCACTCACTTAAACTGTGTTGAAACGAAATTGAGTGGAAAAAGGGGAGTTAGCCTCGCCTGAGCTAAGACTACCGAAGCGCGTCCTGTCGGTCCTCGTTAGTGTCATGGCGCAGTACTTCACCTCTCCAAGACGGCAAAACCACTCCACGCCAACGAACATCGCTTTGAAAGGGAGAAGGTGTGAAATATATAAGGGGTGTTTGGAAAGGGCCGTGCATGAGCATGGGTGGAGCAGTGGGTAAAGCGCCCGGCTCCTATCCCTGTGGACCGAGAGGTGTTGGGTTCGACTCCCAATTTAACAATTTTTTTCTTATTTCTCTGTGTCATTTGTGCGCATTTTACCGACGTCATATCCGTGACGGAAATGATGTTAGTGAAGTCTTGGAGGATATCAGCATACATCTGCGTGATGAAAAACTGAGCGCAATAATTATAGGTCACTATAGGCGCGGGATCATGTGGTTGAAGGAAAGAAATACAAACGATAGCCTGGTGTTTGCAGCTCTAACCAGACATTAGTTCTTCCTGCACTTCAGTTGTTAGCGCTAAGTTTTAATGACGTTATTTTTATCGTTGGAGCGTTGTCAATTGGTTATTTTTTTCTATCGCCGAGCTGTGAGAATGACATAAATGTGGAACGATCGCCGAGACTTCTCACATCACTTGTGCGGATATCTTTGAAAATTTAAACCAAACAGGTGGGAATGAATAACTGATCTGCTCGGTTTAAACGTCCAACGACAAGCTGCCTTATAGGCAACATATCTCAATATATCTGTGGTTATAGGATGAAGCCATTTCTGCAAGAAACGGATGCAAAGTGATATGAAAATGCTCGCTTTGCGACAACATGGACTATATATCAGCGCTGGGCTTGAGCTTCCCTACCAGAAACATTCACTTTAAAAACGTGACACAACCCACACATTGTATGTACATTCGTGAATGCCCACCCTGAAGTTGTCATTTTGATGGTCATTATGATAATTTCAGATATGTCGCAGTGTCATCCTAGAGCAATTAGTTCGTAAGCACGCTCTTTTTTCTTTCCTTGTGCGTGCGTGTTTCAAAATAGAGGCATTGGCCACCGGCGGAAAGGGTAATTTTCCGTCCACTTCAATTCATTTCAATTTATGTCACAATTAGCGCAATACCGTTCCAGACAACAATTGACATCATGTATGCTTTCCCTCGCCTAACTGTCTGCCCGATTCACTTGGTTATGTATATCCAAGAGACGTCTGTTCACATTCGCTGACATGTACGAACGAAAAGTACCTAGTGACAAGCATTTTATGCGAATGTCGATGCACGCGCGCTCAATTGAGTGCATAATAAACGGATAAGGAGCTACAGAAATGGAGACTCAATCAAATATGGTGGCGTGGCGTTCAGTCATTGAGCGAAACACACAAGTATGAGGAATGAACTTTTATTGAAACCAGCAGTTTGGACGGCTCGGCCTAGGCCTACCACGTGGCGACATCGAGGTCTTGCCTCTTCGCCGCCTCGTGGGCTTCCTGGCTAGCCCAATGTTGGTCGTCGAGGTGGGAGCTGCGCAAGGCGGCGTGCCATTTCGAAAAGAGGGCCTCGGTGTTACTGGGCGAGTATTGGTGATGACATTCCCACAGCTTATGCGAGAGCAAGGCTATCTGGGTCTTACTGATCTTACAAGGGTGATTAGAATAGACGTCTGGGTATATTTTGTGGCATCGATACAGTTAAGGATACGTGCTAGTCTGTAATAGGCGGAGGGTGGTTGCCTGTGCTCTGTTAAACTTGTGATGACATGAATACTGGGAAATATTTGTGCGCTAAGCAACGTTCTTCTGTCGATCCTAGTCAACCCTCTTTCAAAAACAGCTACAAAATAGCAAAATCTTGCTAGAACGTTTAAAAACTCCTTACGACCTATTAGTGACAGTTGAAAAGACGTGAGCCCCTCTTAGCCCGAGATAAAATGTTATCCTGCAGGCACCTGTCAGCTTGCCAGACTCTAGAGTATGCTTGTAAAGACGAAATAACAATTGCACGTATCAAGTTTCTAGCGTCAGATACTGCATCAGATACAAATTACCCGCAAGCGTATTTTCTCTGTAATGGAAACACTAATTGGCTTAATATCTTGCATCTGCAACATGATGCAATTTGCAAAGTGTTCTTGCGCAAAACTGTTTCTGATCCCGAAGCAAGTTTTGATGTAGCCGAAATAACACACTACACAGTAAGCTGATCTGCGTTTCGTGACACTGACGTTATTACTGAAGATGAATTGGCCGGCATTGCCCAAGAAAATAGAAGTCGCGTTTGCATAAAAGCTGCACACGTTTAATATTAATCCATAAATACGTTCAGCTAGGTCTGGGACCAAGAACTACGCTGAATATTCATGAGAGATGACGGTGAGCACTCAAAAGAGATATTGCCAAACATGTAATTCCGCAAAGAAGTGTTTTTTTTTTCCGCAGTTGTAAGCTCAGCCTGCACTCGAAAAAGAAAGAATGTTTCAATGCATGCCACGTGCAAGCATTTTTTTTCTTATGTGTAGACAGACGCAGGCGCAAGCTTACGTATCGTTAGCTTGCTCTCTTTTGCTTGTGAAGGGCGACGATTCCTGCTAAATGTAACGTGAAACTTCGTGCGACCTCTATATGCGGCGATCACCTGTGAATATGCACTGGGCCCGTGTTTACAAAGACGTCTTTTGCTAAACATTTTCGCGAGAGTATATTGCAGCCATTCATGTTGAGGAACATCTCAATATGAAGCCGGTTAACCAATAGGAAAAAGCTCTTACGAAAGAGAGTTTTGTGAATTCGGCCCCCAATTTATGATGTTACACAGCGTTCGAAGCATGGAACGCTGTAAGCGTCCGCGGCCTCCGCAGCCAATTCTTGCGTAGCCACGGTAACCGACTGTATACAGTTTTAAAAATTAATGTGGTCTGCATAAGGAACAGGGTGCGCATAGTTTGTTTTGCTATTGTTCTCATAAGGTACTAAAAGCGCGACATCCGCTGCACCAGTTTCTTTAGTCCCTCGCATAGAAGTTCGCCGCCTGGAAATTCTTTGCTGTTTGAGTTGGTCGGTAAGCATTTTAGTACCCACCCTACACACACTCTGTGATACCTGAGCTTTTCAGCTGCAATCGCGTAAATTCTAGTACGGCTGACAAGAGCAAATTCATTCGACAGACGACTAACTGTCCGTCGTCGATCTAATCGCTATTCCCGGTCCACTTGTTGAACATGCACTTTCATTGGTCTGGATTCTGGCCCTTCCACTCCGTTCTTTGTCGTGCACATTCGTGCGGTTATTTGTGAAGTCTCGACAGCATTTTATGGCCTTTCCTTCACCGGTCAATTCATGTCAACAAACTAGGCACAACTCCGCATAAATTTAAGCACATGATGATCATTTTGCAAGCAAAAATCGGATTGCACCTCGCGCTTCACAACAGGCGCGAGCAACGATTTTCGCAGACATTGTCGTTTGCATTCCCTGACAAGCAAACGATTACTGAGTCAGAACAATGGCTTCAGTACTTTCGCGAAGAATTAAAAGATTGCGCCGCACACAGAAATCTGCATTCTGACGTTTAAATATTGAGATATTACCAAACGGCCCTTACATTGTGAATAGGCCTTATATATATATATATATATATATATATATATATATATATATATATATATTTAGAATGCGCAAACACAGGATGCGGAATAGCGCCCACTCACAACCTAATTTTATTCCTCCAAGAGCTCTGCGTCACAACCCTCAAGCATGCGCACAAGACCAAAAAAAGCAAAATAACATAAGATCGAGGAACACCGCTTAATCAAATCCTATGAACCCGAAAGCTGTACTCATTCTTATAAATAGTCACGGAAGGAACACTGACACGATGACTACCAAAATTCTGTATGTACATAGTCTCAGTCAGTATCCGAGCCACCTGGTCTTTACTCTTCCGCAAAATGCATACGTCGCCCAGCAATGGCTCACACGTGCATTTCTGACAGTGATACGGCAAATGAGATCCTCTCCCATTTCTGATAGACAAGGCGTGTTCTGTTAAGCGGTCATTAATACACAGGCCAGTTTGGCCAATGTATACCTTGCCGCAGCTCAGAGGAACTTTGTACGCAGCACCAGCTGAACATCTCGTGAAACGCGTTTTTTTCGTGTGTTCTTTTCTGTGACACGTGGTGCTCCATTTCATACGGAGAGAAGTTTTTTCTTGATTAATGTGCATAATTGCACAACAAATATCTTTGATGAACTATCGGATGTTGAGTTTGTATTTTTCCTGCACATTTCTGCGAGGCTGTCCTAAGCCTATAAAAAGACGTTGTGGTAACAATTTGCACCACCAGAGATGACTCAAACGTTATACGTTTTCAGTAAAGAATGTGCGGATACTGTTCATGGCGCTCAAAAAGGTCGAAAAGGCTTAGTATCTAGCATCCACTGACTTAGATTGGGATAAAACTCTCCACTGAACCACACTTGAAATAATGGTAAATATACTCGACAGAAATCTGTCTGCCTAGGTGAGTGAGTGAGTGAAACAACTTTATTCGGTCCACAATAGACGCGAGTAAACTCAACGTCACCTGGCTAGGCGAATTATAGAATAAAAAGACTCTACAGCCACCCTTTATTTTAAAGAACTGACCCTACGTTTCGGGACGCGTTCGGTCTCTTCTTAAGAGGGCGACTCTCCGGCCGGCTCCGAAGCTAGCTCTTTTTAATGGTTCTCTCTCTGTCCACTGTCGTTCTCCGCGCCGCTCTTGCTGATGAGTTTTCTCTATTGGTTCCGCAGACTGTGTACATACACGCTCGGCAGTGTCCCCGTGGACCAGTTAATATTTCCAGGTGTCGTATGGATATGCCAAACTTCTAATAATTGTCTTTTGGCGCGTCTATCTTCCGTTTCGATGACCCAGGCGGCGTCGAAGTTGATGCGATGGTAGAGCATCTCGATGTGTTCTACGAAAACGTTTCGTGCTGCACTGAATTTCCCCGAAGAATACGTCAATGCCGAAACGACGTACGTAGCTTCAATGTAGCACGAAACGCTCTAGCAGAACACAGCGAGAAGCTGTAACATCGCATCAATTTCGACACCACGGGGCTCATCAAAACGGAAGATAGACGCACCAAAAGACAAATATTAGAAGTGCGGCATATCCATACGACACCTGGAAATATTAACCGGTAAGCAGGGACACTGCCGATCGTGTATGTACACGGTCTGCGGAACCAATAGAGAAAACCCATCAGCAAGAGCGGCGGGGAGAACGATAGTGGACAGAGAGAGAACCACTTAAAAGCGCTAGCTTCAGAGCCGGCCGGAAAGTCACACCCTGAAGCGCTGGACACATGGTGCGAATTGGGATGCGATTCGCCGTACGGCTGATCGCGCCAACAGCCGCATCCGACAGACGCCCAACAGGTTCCAACAGCATGCGGACATGATTCCCAGGCCGCACGGGCATCCAACTTGCTGAATGTAGCCGCGCGGCTGCCGCACCGGTGTGGCGGCCACAGCCAATGGCAGCACGGGAGATGTATGACGTCACGCCACTGGTGGCGCCCGTGTCGCTGGCTCGAAAAGAAGAAGGCCGCGCCTAGGATATTTTGGAGCCACCTAAAAGCGCTGAGTAGGAAGTCTGTCACAATGCAACAACATATGGTAGATGAAGGAGGAAATCAATTGGAAGGGTATGAAGCGCTTGGTTACATCCGAAAGATAACAGCTGATTCGTTTAAAAAGGTCCCCAGGGGATTCCCCCAGTGAGTAAAAGTACGCAAAGGAGTGCAACCGACGAAGATGTAGTACTAGAGAATTTCAATTGGAAGAAGGCCGAAGGAAAAATTCCTAAACGCACTACTCCGGGCTTAGATGGGGTTCCCGTCAGCCTCATTAACGAACTCAGACATAAAACTAAAGAAGCACTGCTGAAAGCCGTAGAAAAGTGCTTACAGGAGAGGGAAATACCAGACAGTTGGCGAAAAAGTAGAATGAACTTAATCTATAAAGGCAAGGGAGAAAAGGATAACATTCGCTCGTATAGACCGCTAACCATTACATCGGTGCTATACAGGTTGGCGATGCAGGCAGTAAAATTAAAAATAGAAGCGTGGGTAGAACAAAATGATATTTTGGGAGAACTTCAGAATGGATTTCGAATTGACAGGCGGTTAGACGATAATCTGTTTGTTCTTACCCAGTGTATAGAAATATCGAAAATAGAAAACAGGCCCTTATACGTAGCTTATCTAGATATTACCGGGGCGTATGACAACGTTAATCAGGAAATTTTGTGGGATATACTGAAAGAAGTGGGCATAGGTGACGACTGTATACAGCTTTTGAGGGAAATATACCGAGAAAATACAGTTCGTATAGAATGGGAAGGAATAAGTAGTAAGGACAGCGTTGAAATTAGCAAGGGGCTGAGACAGGGATGTCCTTTGTCCCCGCTGTTATTCATGCGTACAGGTAGGTTGGAAAAAGCGCTAGAAGGTAGCAACATTGGATTTAATTTGTCACACAAGCAGGTCGGCACGATGGTTGAGCGAAGCTCCAAGTCATTTTATGCTGATGATATTGTCTTATTTGCGGACAGTAAGATGATATACACACTGGCAGATATATGCGGAAGGGAATGTGAGGCTCTAGACTAGGATTTAGTGCAACCAAAATGTGATTGATGGTATTCAGTGATCACAAGGACCATGCGGTCTTTATACAGGGCAAAAAATACCGAGGGTCAAGCGAGTACAAGTACCTCGGAGTATGGGTAAATGAGGGGGATAGATATATGGAGGTACAAGAGAAAGCATCGGTAGCAAAGGGAAAGAGGAATGCTGCAATTATGAAGCACAGAGCTTTATGGGGATACAATAGGTACAGGTGCTTCGAGGGCTGTGGAAGGGTGTGATGGTCCCGGGGCTTACATTTGGGAACTCAGTAGTGTGCTGAAGTCAGAGGTACAATCAGGAATGAGTAAATCAAAGGACGGTGGGCGCCTCGCGTTGGGCGCTCACGAAGACGACAAATGAGGCTGTAAAGGGTGAAATGGGATGGACGGCTTTGAGTGAGGGAAGCTCAGGCAAAATGAGATTCGAAGAGAGGCTAGGAAAATAAGAACCGTAGATGGGCAGAGAAGGTTTTCGTATTTGTATAGAAAAAGCGTTGACGCAGTGGAGAAAAAGAACTAGGAGGCTCACCAGTAAATATACGGCTAGGTGCGGGCGATATGGCAACAAGGAGCTTAAGCGGAGTCAGAGAGGCGGAGAGGACTTATTGGAGGCAGCGATGAAAAGAAGCCGGCTCTGAGTAACTACCGAAAGGGAAAAAACTGAAATAAGGAGGGAAAGGTTTTATGATAATTCAAGGGGAAGCGCTTTACTGTTTGAAGCAAGGTGGGCTGCCTTAGAACGCGTAGTTATAAAGCGAATTCAGTAACGAAGAAGAACTTACATGCTGCGGGGGAACTAAGGAAACGATGGAACATGTACTGATTGAATGTGGCGAATTCACCCAGGTATACGTGTGGGCAATCTACATGAAGCCTTGGGTTTTAGGGACAACAATGGAAAGCTCCGATAGCCCTGGCCTTTGCGGATATCGCCGTTGACGGTGGAAGTGAAAAACCTTGTATAACATTGCTTCTGGCATGTAATAATTCATTAATGAATAAAATGATGCTTGAAGTATGCCATTTCTGCAAGGCGACGCCGTTCCGAACCACTAGCGGAGATTTGAGCCGGGATGGAAGGTCCATTTCGCAGGTAAAGAGCAGGTTTGGTTCGCTCCCACCTTTGCTATTCACATCGAGGCCGAGAAGAACCAATTGCGCAATGTAAACACGTCATATAAGAGTACAAGTTTTTATCGGGTTGGCAAGAATAAGCGCTCGACGATGAGCCCGCGTTTGATCGCGAGCGGCGCTATACCGACAGCGGTTCCGCCCAGCTAGGCCTCCGCTCGGAGTCGTGAGTGAATATGGGGGCTTTTGCGTTGGCTGTCGCTTGCGAAGGCTTAGATTTGTTGGCAATGTCGCAATATTCTCAAAAACGAAGCATGGTTGTGTAAGTTGCTTGTTTTACACTTAAGAAGAGGATACGATGTCGTTCGAGTGTGCAAGCTGAGGTGCCGTATGTGGGCGGTAGCCTGCGCACTGATTGCTCGTTCGCTCCATGTGTCCTGAATCGCGTACGCCGCATGCGGCGCCGCACGTCGGATCGCCGAATTGTACCATGTGTACAGCGCTTGAAGAATAGTCCGAACGGGCCTCGAAACGTAGGGTCAGTTTTTTTAACTTAAAAACTAAAGAGAAAACGTGACTGGCGAGTCTTTTTATTCCCATAATGAAAATGCTTTTAACGAATTTATTTAAATATAATCGTCAGACTTTTCGATATTACCCAAACTCCGTAGTGGCAACACGCTCAAACAGGAGTCCCTCCGGAGCTTTGTACGCGAGATGAGCATAAAATTGTAAATATTGACGACGTTTTGTAGCACATAGCAGAGTAATTTTCCAGCTTTTTAGTTGGCGCTGCGTAGGAAATTACTAACACAATTTTTTAGGAAGTTGAATCTCCGCATTTGCTTAGCCACGACAAAGTTGGAGCCTAAAATAATATGGGGTTCTAAGGCAACAAAACAGAAGCAGTGATCTGAAACACAATTATTGCTCACAAGCACATCCCTAGGTAAGCTTATGCGTCATAATAAACATTCTCATGAAAAGTGCATCACGTTGATTTGTTTTAATAGAGGAGTAACTGTTTTAGTTTGGTTCTCGCTGTTTTGGACACTTTATGATAAAAGTTGCGTGACAGCTCAATTATGTGCTTATCTTCTTTCTTTAACTTCTAAATTAGGGCAGTGAGCCACGGCAGACAAGCATAAAAATTTGTCGTGTAGCGAGAAGCCGCACTACGAACCCCTACAACCCGCGGCGGTTAACCACAACCCGCAACCACAAACCGAAACGGTTCTAACTTACAAACTTCACTAGATACGCCCAAGAGACGTGAACATCTACGTCTTCACTACCATTTTCTTTTTTCTGTCAGCTATATAACAACTCTGACGGCAAAAAAAAAAAAGACCGGCAGGAACTTTTTGCCTCCACTAATGCTACCTTGCAACCTAATGTAAAGCCCTTCGTAATGAGAGACGTGGGAGAGATAGTAAAATCTTTTATTTCTGTTTATGTTGCTTTTTTTTGTTTCGCTGATTTTCACTCATTTTATTTGGTGTAATATCTAAGAAAGTAAATGGCTCCGCTGCACCGCTTCTGTTCTCTTTCTAGTAATCCCAAACAACAAGAGAAGCCCACTCAAAGAGCCGGCGACGCGTGTGTTCACTTAGCGCGCTAAATTGATAGGCGCCTGCTACCGCGCCTAAATAGGACACACCGCCAGCGCTGTCTCCGTGCAGGATGCCTACTGGGGCTTCACAGTCCCCAGACTTCTAACTGCATCCGTGCAGCGGTGCAGTGAATACTTGCTCTTTTTTTTTGTTCTTCTGAGAACCATACGATTAATGAGCGCTGTTTCCTTGTACCAGCAGCGGCGTCTGGTCTATTAGCTGACGCTAATGACTTGGCCGACACGCTTGGGAAATACTTTTTTGGCCACTCGTAACATCGGCGGTATTATATTCAGCACGGCAAAAAAGAGAAAAAAAAAGAAGGGAGGACCATCGTAAAATGTCTGTAAAATTCGTGCCTTTTTTTGAGAGGACCCGTCGCTCGATTCCAGCCGAGCCCAACAGCCATTTCAAGGAACTACATACTGCTGCCAAAACCACAGGCTTGAGCAACTTGAAAGACTGGAAAATTTGAGAGCCGACTGAAGTACGAACGACATCTGTGTCGCAGCATTAGCTCTTCTACAATCTTGCGAAAACTGAAGAAGCTTGTCGGGCCACAGCACGGTTCCGTTTCTAGAATCGTTCTCAGATGAAAGGTAAGATAGAAAGGTTTTTATTAGGTGAGTCTAGTTGGGGTTTTAGGCGTAAGCGGCCCTAAAGTATCTTTACCTTTTGCTATGTATTTTTCTATATATAACGACGAACTCAGTTTGACGTTTAAGAAAAAGCATGTCTTATAATAGAGCTCTGATATTAGAGATCTCTCCACAGACATTTATCTCAACCGGTTTCCCTTTTCTCCGCACTGCGCAGCTCGCTTTAAGTTGCCAGGGCAAGAATGAATTTATATTTTGCCGGGTCATTTTTCTCTCCTGAATCTGTCACAGATATGCCGTAGATCTATTCATTTTTAGAATAGCGATGGATATAGCACTTGCTCGCAATATAGCGAAGACTTACATTTCATTATTCAGCCGAAGGGATGTAAAATAATACTGTTAAAGCTAATTACGTGAAATTGACCTGGTTCCTGCGCTGTGACTGGCATAGCTCGTATAATTACCATATTTTTAATGCGATAGCTTTGAAGAGCCCGTGTCGCAGGAACTCTGATGGCGTTGTCAGCGTCGGCGTCTTTGGTTGCAAACGAGAAAGTGGCGTTTTGAGGGAACAAATGCAATTGATGCAAATATTCAAGAACAGAAATAATAAAGGCCTACGAAATATCATATTTTCAGCGCAGGTACGCTGTGCAATGCGCAAATTTTGCCTGCCCTGTTTTCAAGTTGCACAATGTACTCTTATTCAATTTCGGCCACAAAGTGGGTAATGTTCAAGAGCATGGCATAAAGAACAAGAATCCTTCATTATTTTTTAAGCACTCGGTATTAACTTTTTTGTACGATGAATAACTGTTTACTAGCATATGCACACGTATTTTTGATTATACTGCATTTTGTTAACAGTGTTGGGGGTGCACGTACATGTGAATACACGGTTCTTATGTAATATGTTCCCATTTAAAAGTATTTATGGCGTTGAAATGAAGTGAAGCTGAAGGTATGCAGTAAACATCTCAATCAGCGCATAAGTCTGTTTAGTTAGACCAAATATTGGCATGAGACAATATTGATGACAATGAAATATACAGAAAAAAATTGGAGGACCCTTATGCTTCGCCTTTAAGAGTTGAACGCGATAGCGAAATGCGACCCCTAGTGCGCACTTCAACCACTAAGTGCATACTTATTAATCTGTATTGTTACACACACACGCACACAGATACACATGTGCGCGCGCGCGCAAATGGTAGAGGTTTTCTATCTAAAACAAGAATCGCATGGCCTGTAAGATGCACGCCGCGCGCTTGCTATCTCGGAGGCCGTAAAGAGTCGAGACATAATTCTCACAATGCCTCACAGATGGCAGTACATTATCTAGCGTTTGCTGTTTGCTTGATCAACGCCTCCTCTAGAAAGCCAGTGTTGGCTTGATATGTTTTCCGCTAGATGGACATAGTTGTCCATTTTTAGAGCTGTTTGAAAGTTCGTGTGTGTTTTTAGCGGCGATGGCTGCACTATCCCGGCGTTTTTCGACGTAGTTTGATGGCCTCCCAAATGCGCCTACAAATCGCCGGGTGGGCTCGTTTTTGTCGTGACACCTGCCGAACAAAATGCGTTAAGGAGACTCCTTCACTACATGACATTTATGTAGTGTTTTTTTCTGAGGCAGCTGCAAGTAACATCGTGGCTTTGTGGTGGGACACCTGCTTGCCACGCGAACGGCCCGGGTTCTATCCGCAATGGGACCGAAGATTTTATTCTTTACTTTATTTGCTTCTTTCTCGATTTTTCGCTCACGGACGATTTTTCGCTCACAACCAACGGTGCCAACACCGACACCGGAATTTCTGCGACACGAGCTCTCTAACGCTATCGCGTTAATATTAATAACAGGTGGGATCTCATGCGCAAAGTGTCACAAGTTCAACACAGGCAAGTCGCCACTATGCTTCAAGTTAAAATACAGTCACTGAAATGCGCAGACGCTAACATGTAGAGCAGAAGCCCAAAAATTTATGGAGAAAGTCGAAGAAAACGTTGAGAACCATAAAATGAGCTACAGAACGAAACATGTTGCAGCAATGTTAAGAGCAGGAAGGCAGTGGTGTGGCAAAATATATGCTGGAGCTGAAATTCTACTCGACATTAGGAAGAAAAAAGATACATTGCGTAGGGCGGATGACCGGAAGGCCATTAGGATGACGAAATTGGAACGAAAGCAAAGATAATGCAGGAGAGGCTGGCACACAATAGGGCGGTGTAGAAAAATAAGGAAAATTTGCCGGCATCACTTCTATTCGGCTAATGCAGGACTAGGATAATTGGAAGTCGTTGGGGGGAGGCTTTTGTTGCTGCAATGCACACAGAAACAGGCTGATCATAATGATGAGAGAGTTAATTTCATCTGATAACCCCCATGAATTTCTCTTGTCGTTAGGGCTGCGTTTGTATGGAAAGTCATCAATTACTGCCTGGCTCCCCTTACTGCGGAGGAGACGGCAAATAAACAGCACAAAAGTATCCGTGATCACAAATTGCTACTGCTCTCACGTAATCTAATGGACTTAACACGCGCCTTTTACTACGCAGCAACGACGCGATGATCCAGGCTGTTCCTTGGGACAACGTACGTACGTACACGAAACAAGATGCGCTTGCAGCAGGCCTATGCCAATACCTTAGCTTCGGCACCGATTCCACACCACCCTGCCTATTTCCTTTCCTGAGACTTTCACGATTAACGACCGTACCTTCCTTCCGTGCACAGTGCATTCGGTGTGCTCTATTAGCTTCCACTAATGACACTACCAAGGCGGTTGTTCGAGACTCCCTAGCAAAGACTCCGTACCCTGAGGGCAGTATCTGGTCCCGGTGTCCTTAATAAGGGCGCAATTCCTTCTTCTTTAGACCGGTGTTCATTTCCGGCTTGCGCTTTTGTATGTTTCACAGACGAGAATAGTAAAATCTCACGAATATATCGTTGATTTACAATGGAACACGTTTTAGATGGTTCTGTTCTGAACACAAAAAATATATTGCCATCTTTACGATCGCAAGCTGACACGCTGCTAATTAAGTGCGCTTACAGGAGATCAGGAGGTTTACATTCAGCGCGAGATTTTCTTCTTATAACTGCAAGTACGTTAAAACTTTCATAGGGCAAATATGGTAGAATCTGACCGTTGTTGCCTTTCTTAAGGTGTAAATGTGGGCCCGTGAGTAATCCGATCCCCATATTGGTGGTGCGTACTCATTGCTGTGTGCACAGACACACACAGACGCAATTAGATACTACGATATGTATGTGTGTATAATATATATATGTATATATATATATATATATATATATATATATATATATATATATGAAGGAAGAAATACTTTGACAAAGTCTGGTCCACCAGACGGAACGTTAGTGAAAATATACAGTGCCGACCAAGCTCAACCAATTGAGATTGTATAGCAGTCGACCATACAGCCAACCCCTGAAGAAGGTGGGGAACGGGTCCAAAAATATGTCGAGTACCTATACCAACTGTGGCTGGAGCCGTTTCTGCAGCTACTACGTGTACGCGCGCGCCCACGCACGCACGCACGCACGCACGCACGCACGCACGCACGCACACACACACACACACACCACACACACACACACACACACACACACACACACACACACACACACACAAACACACTCGTGTGTATATGCTGCGTAGCCAGCACTAGAGAAAGGGAAATTTACTGCTTTAAGCTTGGTCCGGTTCTACCCATAAAAACGGTTGGAATAGGGCGCTCTAAATCCCGTGAAAACTCGGACTATATGCTGAAACTGGCCTTAAAGACTGCAGAATAATTAATGGCCTAATTATGCTCGTTCACGCCTTGAATAATTCATTGTTAGAGGCATCATTAGCAGGCTTTATAAGATCTGTACCCATGTGCTGGTCTATCCAGCGCTTTTAAAAAAGATTGACGCCTGCATGAAGAAATGATATATTATGACATTGCCTCTGGCTCGCATTATACTGAACTACGCCCTTTTATTTCGGAAAATAAGTAAATTAGTTACACACAAATCGAGAAGGTTTCCCGAAAAAGCCTCGTTGAACGCAGAGAGTGCAAAAAACATAAATCAAGATGTACGCGCTCACGCACGCGGGCATTGGTACGCCGAAAATTTTACAAAAGTAAAACTTACAAACTTTTTTTTTAGCTACGCGGAAGCAACATTTCCCGGGATGTTTCCATTCGCTCGTCGTTTGAAAGTTGAAGGTTGACAACAACGTCAAAAGCGCGAAACACGAAAAGAGGACGCAATGACAGGGAGCGTGATATATGAGGGCCGGTGCACCAAATGGCGTCGCCAGAGAATCATGGCGACGTGCGGCAGCTCACGTGGGATAGAAAGAATTTGTACTTTGTGCAACGCCTTTGTCAGGCACTCGAGGGCGTGCTCCATTTTCCGGCTTCCCTTGTCGCCCCACCGCTTCGGCGAGATCATACCCTGCTTCCTATGCAGCATGAAGAAAGCACTAACTATGCCACATTCACCGGCGTATACTGAAAACGTCGTTCATGTCCAAAAGTTATCCGCCCGCCCTAATTTACATGGAATAAATGCGTAAGGATTTAAATAAAGGATTATAATTGTAATCGGATTCTTGGGAATTAGGAAGAGATAAGAGTACGTTCCGTCGAAGACAGTAACGTTCTCCAGAAAAATGCGAGGCTGTTTTCTGCTTTTTTTTGCTTTATGGAAAAACTCACGAACATATTACACACACAACATCGAACACTAATAGTAAGACGACACTTTACAGCCTATGAAATCAAAGGACACATGAACAAGTTTAGTCCTAGCGTAAGTGAAACAGTCTCGCCGGTGAGTTGTGTATACACCGACGCGGGATACGTCGACGTGGAAGAGGTGTCAGCACGGTAATGTCGTTGTCGCAGAAGTTCGGTGAAGAGCAGGGCAAAGCTCAAGTGGATGCCTAGACGGAGATGGCGTGAAACAAAGACCGTGGGCGCCGAAGTCACGCAGTCTTCTGCTCGAACGTGTGGACAAGGGACCACAACCAAACACTCGGGCCTACACCCGACGGTGTTACTGGTGGCTGCGGTAGCTCCCGGCTGGCTCCATGGACTCGCCGTCGAAGTGGAGGCCAAGCGAAGCAGGCCACTCCGACACTTAAACTCTGCCAGGCACTTGGGACTACACCCTACCGTGACACTGACAACCAGCCTCCACGTTCCTTCCTCTCGATCCAACACTACTGGGTGATTCCACGAGAGATCGAACATGCCTGTCCGGTCGCATTTTTTGTTTTGCCTGGGTTTTTTATATGTTGTGTGGGCACATTCAAAGTGCACGGAACTGAAAATTTCATTTCCAAGAAACGCTCCCAGCGCGCCAAAAAATATTTGAAGGTGGCGGCGCGTGCCTCCTGTTTTTGCTCACTGCAGTGTTTTCGGATTTCGCGGCCGAATTTAGCGCGAACTATGAGTGATGTGTCGAAAATTTCTTTTGCTGGTTTTAACACGCATTACTGTGAATTACATCCATGCTTTTTTTATGCCGTCCTCAAAAAGAAGAAAATGTGAAAAAATGGCAAACACGGCCGAAATCAAAAAAGGGTCCTAAGTTTGAGGCGCCTTGGCGCCTTTACTATTTCAAACAGAAACTTGAAAACAGTGTCAACTATAGAAAAGAGCTTTGCAACATTTGTGCAGAAGATCATTTTCCTACGGGCAGCGCAAAAAAAGAAAAAAATTGTTAAAGAAGCGAGTTTTTTCAAAAAGTACATTTTCAAAAAATAAAATAAAAAAAACTCCGGTCTCAATTTTGACGGCAATTTTTTATCGAAGAGCGCTTATGTCAATGAACACACGGTTTTAATATCATATGTCCTCATTTGCTTTGTTTACGAGATATAACTGGCCAAAATGACCCTTGCTGTGAGTGCTCACTTCAGTGTGACTGATGGTTGTTAATAGCTTGCATTGTGCGTAATCGCAGTTTTATTTGTTCTGCTGCAGAAAAACCTTGCTCTGGTGGCTTTTCGTCAAGAAAAATGTGTTCTCAGATTTTATTTGTGTCTAGCGTGTGCAAAAGTGGGCTGCTGCCGCCCTCTAAATGGCTCACGTGTAAACAGTTGCAACCTACAACCTCGCCTACAATCATCAGAGGAAAGATGGGCGTGCCTGTTCAAGATATCAATCGCTTCTTCTTCCTGAAGGAATGCCTGGTCTACCTCATCTGCGGTTAGATGTAGACAGGTTTTCCTTGAGTAGCCTAAAGCAATGCAAGCAGACCTCGCAGGTGTCGCGAAGATCCTCAGCCTATGACAGTAGCTTCTGGCGGTAGGCAACAACAAAAGAGCGAAGAAAAAAAATTGCGCAACGAAAACGTTTCTTCAGCAATCTTCTTTTTGTGAACGCGTAAATAACCGGCACAGAACAATCGGACGTAGCCAGGGCCGCGCGCATCGCGTGTAGTGAACAGCTAGAGCAAGCCGAAACGTTTATACTGAACGGCGCCGCATAAATTATCTCACATCTGCGCAGCTGTCATGAATGCCTTTCCAGAACTGCTTACGGTTTAACATTTTATGACTAAGGGTGTCTAAGCGCTTTGGGCTGAATATTTAATTTGTAGGCCGCACTCATTGTCAAAACTAGGGTAATGTCCGCCTGGTGCCACCAATGACCTTTGTTGTCCTCGACGTGGGAAAGCACTTTAGTAAAGTGGCAACAAAACATCATAAATTGGGCAGCTTCGGCCACTCACGGCTTAATCATGCCGCACCGCACGTTTCCTGGCTGCTGAAACGCTGAGGTAACGGTCGAGATGATACAGGAAGACGTTATCTGCGACGCCGAAAACATGTGATAGCGGGAAGTGAAATAAACGGCTCGGAAATCATTGAGCTAACTTTTTTACAAATGTTGTCTAGGCACAGTGTGCGTCGAATGGGGAAGATGGTTAGAGCGTACAATGCACGTAATGGAAGGGAAGCAAGCTGGCAGTGAGAAAACAACTGCATAACAGCGCGCCTGCTGATTGTGGCATTTAGTTACAGATTAAGCTGGCCTTCGCTGCATACAAATGCTTTATTCTGTGTGCAAGGAGAGTTTTGACAAAGTGACCTAAACCATGTGTTCGTGGTGTCTCGTGTGCTTCTGATTAACGAATACTTTCGGGTAAGTTGAGGTTGTAAGCTGCAAATTGCGTGCGCGTTCGGCCTTTAGAGAGCGGCAGCAGCCCACCCCCACATCCGCTAGACACAGTTAAAGTTTGAGAATGCATTTTTCTTGACGACAAGACACCAGAGCAAGGTTTTACTGCAGGAAAATAATTAAAACTAGATTTAAGTGCAATGCAAGCTGATGACAACTATCGATCGCACTGAAGTGAGCACACACAGCAAGGGTAATTTTGGCCCGTTAAATCTCGTGAACAAAGCAAATGAGGACATACATATTAACACGGTGTTTTCACTGACGTAAGCGCTCTTCGACAAAAAAATGTCAAAATTGAGGCCTGAGTTTTATTTTTTGAAAATGTACTTTATTGAAAAAAAAACTCGCTTCTTAACTATTTTCTCCTTATATCGCGCTGCCTGTAGGAAAACGATCTTCCGCATAAATGTTGCAAAGGCTCGTTGAAATACTTGGAAAAATCATGGATGTAATTCACTGTAATGCGTATTAAAACCAACAAGAAAATTTTCGACACATCGTTTATAGTTCGCGTTAAATTCAGCCGTGAAATCCCAAACATTGCAGTGAACAAAAACAGGAGGTCTGCGCCGCCACCTTCAAATACTTTTTTGGCACGCTGGGAGCATTTCTTGGAAATAAAATTTTGGGTTCCGTGCACTTGAATGTGCCCACATAACATATAAAAAAACCCAGGCAAAACAAAAATATCGACCGGACAGGCATGTTCGATCTCTCGTGGAATCACCCTTTAGAGGGCGGCAGCAGCCCACTTCGCACACGGTAGAACCAAATAAAATCTGACAACACATTTTTCGTGACGATAAGCCACCAGAGCAAGGTTTTGCTGCAGCAGACTAATTAAAACTGTGATTTACGCACAATGCAAGCTATTAACAACCATCAGTCGCACTGAAGTGAGCACTCACAGCAAGGGTCACTTTGGCCAGTTATATCGCGTAAACAAAGCAAATGAGGACATATGATATTAAAACCGTGTGTTCATTGACGTAAGCGCTCTTCGATAAAAAATTGCCGTCAAAATTGAGAGCCGGAGTCTTTTTTATTTTATTTTTGAAAATGTACTTTTTTGAAAAAACTCGCTTCTTTAACTATTTTTTTCTTTTTTTGCGCTGCGCCTAGGAAAATGATCTTCTGCACAAATGTTGCAAAAGCTCTTTTCTATAGTTGACACTGTTTTCAAGTTTCTGTTTGAAATAGTAAAGGCGCCAAGGCGCCTCAAACTTAGGACCCTTTTTGATTTCGGCGTGTTTGCCATTTTTTTCACATTTTCTTCTTTTTGAGGACGGCATAAAAAAAGCATGGATGTAATTCACAGTAATGCGTATTAAATCCAAGCAAAAGAAATTTTCGACACATCATTTATAGTTCGCGCTAAATTCGGCCGTGAAATCGAAAACACTGCAGTGAGCAAAAACAGTGAGGCACGCGCCGCCACCTTCAAATATTTTTTTGGCGCGCTGGGAGCGTTCTTGGAAATAAAATTTTCAGTTCCGTGCACTTTGAATGTGCCCGCACAACATATAAAAAACCCAGGCAAAACAAAAAATGCGACCGGACAGGCATGTTCGATCTCTCGTGGAATCACCCTACTGTCCCAACTGCCCGGCACACCACCAACACCCTCTAGAAAAATATGACACCACGAGCACACCTCTCGCACCCACCTTCAGCTACGCCATTCGGCCCGCCAATTCATTTAGATGCGAAGCATGCTATGGCGGAGTTCAGTCCGGTGGCAGCGTGCGGCGTGACCTTCCTTACTGTGCATGCGCATGCGCAACCCCTCTCCACACACCTCCTCTCCCTCTCTCTCTTACCCTCTCCTCTCCCTCTCTATACACCCCCCCGCCATGTGCCGCATTCTCTCCTGCGCAGCG